>NC_143052.1:33033484-33185000 GCF_052426305.1 Pelodiscus sinensis | reverse complement strand
CTACCATCGTGGCCAGTTTTCTGACATTTGTGTTGGGTGGTCAGGGCGGGCACACGATGCCCGCATCTTCAGGAACTCGTACCTCTACCGGAGGCTTCAGGCAGGAACATTTTTTCCCGCATCACGAGTTTGCGGTTGGGGATGTGCACATGCCGGTGTGCATAGTGGCTGATGCCGCCTACCCCCTGATGCCGTGGCTGATGAAGCCTTACACCGGCCACCTGGATGCGAGCAAGGAGCAGTTTAATGCTCACCTTAACCGGGCTCGCAACCAGGTGGAATGTGCATTTGGACGTTTAAAAGGCAGATTCCGGTGCTTGCTCACACGCCTAGACATGCGGGAGAGCAACATCCCTGAGGTGGTGGCCGCGTGTTGCGTTCTTCATAACCTGGTGGAGAGGAAAGGGGAGGCCTTCCTACCAGGGTGGGGTACAGGTGCTGATGGTCAGGGGAGGCACTTTGCCCAGCCCCGGACAGCTGCTATCCGCCAGGCTCACCGGTCTGCTGTTTGCATATGGGAGGCCCTATGGGAACAATTCTCAGTTGGAGGCCACTGACTTTACTGAGGGGCTTCTGTCTGGGGACTGGGCCCTGGCCCAATAGAAGCTTCCCTCCACAACCCATCTCCTGACCCTGTTTGGAGAAATAATAAACACCAGGGTTTGTCTCAAAATAATAAGTTCTGTTTTATTTTTTTAAATATCACTCACTGGAAAATAGTGTAACTGTTGCAAACATAAAAAAGCTTTTGTTCATTTTTGATGTAGAAAATATACTTTCACCCACTGTGCACCCACCTACCCCCCCCCCCTCCTCCCCCGGGTGTTACGCAACCTCACTGCACTCACCTGCTGCTTCATCTCCGGCGTCAGATGACACCTGGGAAGCCTCTGGGGTCTGTGTGACTGGCTCCAGGGTGAGGGTCGCCGTCTCCTCACTGTCCTTCTCTGGCACCATGTCCCTGTCTCCAGACTGCTCTGGGTCCTGCTCTGGTGCGTCCACCACAGGGTCCACCAAGCCTGACTGCACGAGACGCCATGGTGTGGGTGCTTCACCACCACCCAGGATCTGGTCCAGCTCAGTATAACAGGGCAGGAGTGGGGGGCTGCCCCAGAACGGGAGCTATCCTCCCTAGCCTTCACATATCCTTGGCGCAGCTCCTTAACTTTGGAGCGCACCTGGTCCTGGGTGCAGGGGTAGTGTCCTTTCTGGGCCAGGGCCTCTGCCATGTGGCCATAAATGTCTGCATTTCGCCGCCTGCTTTTTAGGGCTTGTAAGGCCTCCTCCTCTCCCCAGAGCTCGAGAAGGGTCTTGAGCTCTGGCCCAGACCATGACGGTGCCCGGTGTTTGGAGCCCCTGGTTGGGTCCCCAGAAGGGTCTCTAGAAGGGCCAGGAGGGTCTTGGGGCTTGGACATGCTACACTTAACCAGCCGTGTGCTCTGGCTGCTTTGCTGCCACAAGTGGCTGTGAGGGTGCCTGTCCCTTTAACAAATGGCTGCAGACAGGAACCAGAGACATGCAAGGCATGCCCCAGATTGTCCACCAGGGCTTCTTCCTGGAGGCCATTATTTTAGAAAAAATGGCCTCTCCGCGTCCACACTCGCTTATTTTCAACGGATCTCCATCGAAAAAGGCGTTCTTCCTCGTGCAATGAGGTTTACTGCCGTCGAAAGAAAAGCCGCGTTTTTCCGATTTAATTTCGAAAGAACGTGGCTGTAGTCTAGACGCAGGTGAAGTTTTTTCGAAAAAAGGCTACTTTTTTCGAAAAAAACCCTGAGTCTGGACACAGCCTTTCTGCCATACTCCTTCCTAGACAGTCGCTTCCCATTCTGTATGTGTGAAACTGATTGTTCCTTCTTAAGCAGAGCACGTTACATTTGTCTTTATTAAACTTCATCCTGTTTACCTCAGACCATTTCTCCAGTTTGTCCAGATCATTTTGAATTATGACCCTATCCTCCAGAGCAGTCGCAACCCCACCCAGCTTGGTATCATCTGCAAACTTAATAAGTGTACTTTCTATGCCAATATCTAAATCGTTGATGAAGATATTGAACAGAGCCGGTCCCAAAACAGACCCCTGCGGAACCCCACTTGTGTTATGCCTTTCCAGCAGGACTATGAACCATTAATAGCTACTCTCTGAGTACAGTTATCCAACCAGTTATGCACCCACCTTATAGTAGCCCCATCTAAGTTTTATTTGCTTGGTTTATTGATAAGAATATAATGCGAGACCGTATCAGATGCCTTACTAAAGTCTAGGTATACCACATCCATGGCTTCTCCCTTATCCACAAGATTTGTTATCCTATCAAAGAAAGCTATCAGATTGGTTTGACATGATTTGTTCTTTACAAATCCATGCTGGCTGTTCCCTATCACCTTGCCACCTTCCAAATGTTTACAGATGATTTCCCGTAATTACTTGCTCCATTATCTTCCCTGGCACAAAAGTTAACTAACTGGTCTGTAGTTTTCTGAGTTGTTATTGTTTCCCTTTTTATAGATGGGCACTATATTTGCCCCTTTCCAGTCTTCTAGAATCTCTCCTGTCTCCCATGATTTTCCAAAGATGATAGTTAGAGGCTCAGATATCTCCTCTATCAGCTCCTTGAGTATTCTAGGATGCATTTCATCAGGCCCTGGTGACTTGCAGGCATCTAACTTTTCTAGGTGATTTTTAATTTGACCTTTTTTATTTTATCTTCTAAACCTTCCCCCTTCCCACTAGCATTCACTATATTAGGCATTCCTTCAGACTTCTCGGTGAAGACCGAAACAAAGAAGTCATTAAGCATCTCTTTCATTTCCAAGTTTCCTGTTACTGTTTCTCCCTCCTCACTGACCAGTGGGCCTACCCTGTCCTTAGTCTTCCTCTTGCTTCTAATGTATTTATAAAAAGTCTTCTTGTTTCCCTTTATTCCCATAGCTAATTCGAGCTCATTTTGTGCCTTTGCCTTTCTAATCTTGCCCCTGCATTCCTGTGTTGTTTGCCTATATTCATTAGTTGTAATTTGTCCTACTTTCCATGTTTTATATGACTCCTTTTTTATTTTTAGACCATGCAAGATCTCGTGGTTAAGCCAAGGCGGTCTTTTGCCATATTTTCTATTTTTCTGACGAAGAGGAATAGCTTGCTTTTGGGCCCTTAACAATGTCCCTTTGAAAAACTGCCAATTCTTCTCAGTTGTTTTTCCCCTCAGTCTTGATTCGCATGGGACCTTACCTATCAGCTCTCTGAGCTTACCAAAATCCGTCTTCCCAAAATCCATCGTCTCTATTTTGCTGTTCTCCCTTCTACCCTTCCTTAGAATTGTGAACTCTATGATTTCATGATCACTTTCACCCAAGCTGCTGAATCTGTGTATTGGAAGAGGACTGACAAGGGTGGTGGTTTTCAGAAAGTTTTATGTGACAGCGATGAGCAATTCTCATGGGTTTCTTTCACTGCAATATACCTGTCCTTATAAAAACTGCTGGACTTGAACACCATTGTTAAAGGTTCTTGTAGAGAAAGACCAGAATGTCATTTGTTTCAGCTGATTTTTCCCTGATGGGTGTTCCCCTAACACCAACATCCAAATCTGAAATGATACATAAACATTATTTGTGAATTTCCTCTTAGATAGTGAAGAAGTGTTTATCACCTTTCTAGAATGACTGACTGTATTCTTTCTTCCCAGCTTCTCAGCTGCTGGGCTACATTCAAAGATTAATTCATTCCCAGGACAAAAGAGACCACTATGATCAGGATATAATGCAGGCCATAGAATTTTCCCCAAAATAATTCTTGTAACATCTCCTTAAGAAATTAAAAATGTCTTATTGGTTTAAAATGTTCTAGTGATAGAAAATCCCCCATGACCCTTGCTAAATTATTCCATTGTATCATGTTATACCTCTCCCAGCTATTTGAACAGCGTATTATCAAGTATTTTTTCTGTGTATAGCTACTTATAGACTATAATCAAGTCAACCCCCTTCTCTGGATCACTGAGAAGATCACTTTGCCTCTCTTTAGACACAGTCTCTCTGCTGTGCTCTTTCCCTTGCACACAGTTTCTCAAACAGTCCCAGTTACTCACAGTTCTTTCCTTACAGGCCATTCTTAGTCAGCTCCAGGAACATCAAGAATCTCTCCCCTTCAGGGAAAAGCATCAACAGCCCCATCAGGCTCTAGCTTCCCAGCAGTAGCTCCTGGTCAGCAAAAAGCACCACACCAGGAATCTGACTTTTGTCTTTCAAAATGGAGCCTACCATCTCTCTCTTTGCATTGCCTGGAAGAGAAACAGTTTCCTCTCTTTTTTCCTAAGGCATCATTGGAGTTGTAGTCTCCAAAGCTAGACTGCAGCACACAGGATCTTCCCAGTAAAGGTCAGAGGTTCTATAGTAAAAGGAGGTCTATTCTAAGAAATGTTGTTGATAGAATTGTGTTATTTTCCTTTATTTTGTGAAAGGATACATTTGTTCATAGGATAATACAGTAAACTTCTGATAATCTGGCACCTTTGGGATCCAGGAGGTGCCGGATTATCGGATATGCCAGAGTATCAGGAGGTACTCCGGAAGGGGAGCTTTGAGGAGTCTGGTGGGGGTGGGGGTTGCGGGGAACGGCGCGGCATGGGGCAAACCATCCGCCATTTTGCAGCACCCGAGCTGCTCTGCTCCGCAGCTTCCCCAAGTCCACCGCTCGTCAGTTTCGACAGCGGCATGGAGCAGAGCAGCTGGGGTGCTGCCAGGATCCGAGCAGGGGGTGAGGGGCGGCGCTGCAGGACTAACCCAGCAGCACTCCAGCTGCTCTGCTCTGTGCCTCTTCCACAAGTCCTCCACTAGTCAGTTTCAGCAGCAGCAGCAGTGGACTTGGGGAAGTGGTGCAGAGCAGCTCCAATAGTCCGGCTGGCTGGAGCACTTCCAGGTTCCAGTTGGTGCCAGACTCTCGGGAGTGCCGTACCACTGGATGCCGGACAATTGGAGTTTTACTGTAAGTGAATTCTCTCTCAGAATGTAGCTTATGTTTGTAATGTCTCTTATAGATGAGACTTCTGGCCATACTTGGGAAACCCAAAATCAAGGTAATTATTTTGGGATGGGAGATTTTTCTAGAGGACCCCAGCGTTGGTCTTCTAATTCTCAGGAAAGGCAACAATATTTAAGTATTTATTGTTACTGTATTTACAGATATTTAAGTTACTAAGCATCTATCTTAAAAAAGAATAAATATTCTAGAACTTTTATAAATGTAACTATTGTACCTACAATTAATAGTATATTAATATATAGGGTACTTTGTTAAAGTTTCTTAACAGTTGTTAAAACTTCTGACTTTGTGTACAAAATATATATGTTTAACTAAAAAAAAAGTAATTATTTCAGATCAAGTTCAGATCTCTTTTAGCGATCACAGAGTCCAGGGACCCTAAAGAATGCCAGATTGAACAAAATGATTATAAGAATGACATGGGAGCATATTCTAATTCTCATTGGCTGCGTCTAGACTGTCAGTGTTCTTGTGCAAATACTATGCTGCTCCCGTTCGGGAAAAAGCACTCTTGTACAAATGTATTTGCGGAAGAGGGCCAGTGTAGACAGCTAAAAACTGTTTCGCGCAAAAAAGCCCCGATGACGAAAATGGCGATCGGGGCTTTCTTGCGCAAAACTGCATCTAGATTGGCACGGACGCTTTTCCACAAAAAGTGCTTTTGCACAAAAGCTTCTGTGCCAATCTAGATGCTCTTTTCCGCAAATGCTTTTAACGGAAAAACTTTTCCACTAAAAGCATTTGCAGAAAATCATGCCAGTCTAGACGCAGCCATTGTGAAACCTTGTATAAGCCCTGCTTAGGCTTTGATTTAGCAGAACACTCAAGTGTGTGCTTTACTCTATTTCTATTCAGCAAAGCATGCAAGTACCATTGAAATTAATGGGACTTAAGCAACTGCTTAAAGTTAAGCAGATAAGACAGCATTTTAAACAATTAAAATCCAATTAGTAGAAACATCTGTGGCTAATTTGACTTGAATGAAGCCATTGGTGGAACAGATGCTATTCAGTGGGAATACGGTGATCAAACGCAGGCCCTTAAATATCAGTACCATTCATAGAGTAAATTTTTGAAAATCTGTGAAATTTGTACATGATTTTCTTACCACAAAAAGCAGTGTGAGAAAGCAGTCTGGCAGTTGATACATTGTTATTGTTTAAACGTCCACAGGTATTTTGATTTATTGCATCCAAACAATTAATTTTAAATTAAATTAAGACATTCCTTGAATTATAAAACAATGATTGAAGGCTGAGCCTACTTCCAAAGTTTCTCTTTCACATGTTTATACAAAGTGGAGATTTGGCATTTGCCCCAAAATCTTAACTAAATCCAACCTATCTATAAATAGTAAATCATTTTGATAATATTTCCTGTTCTAATCCTATTCATATATCAGTACTCAGGTCAGAGCTGCAAATCCAGCAGACAACATGGTATGTAAATTTCCCTGCTTGTAACTTCAATCTGTTTTAAACAAATTGTAATGAAATCAAAATACAGTAATTTTTAAATACAGTTATGAATACAGAATTACACGAAGCATAAAAAAGCATTATCAAAACCAATGCCAAAGGCTACTGATTTAACAGAATATGCGGAGGGAAGGTGTGAATGACCCTTCAAAATGCTGTTTTGTTTTGGAAGGGATCATGTAAATATGGCACCATCTTACTCAGCATATCTGTTCCCTGTGGCACATTCAGTGTCACATTCAGTGTCATATTAGCTGATGTTAAGGAATAAAGCAGAATGTTACAACTTTTTACTATTGTAGAACCAACAGAAGTCTTGGAGAAGTGACCTGGATTTTTTCTGCCTCTCACACCATCAACATCATGGTTACCATAATTCTGTTTGTAGGGTTTTCTGTACAACTACCTCTGTGGCCCTCAGACTAGGTGTTTGTATGCTTGGTGCAATCCTACAGAAAGTCAGAGGATTCAGAGGACTGAACTGGTGTAACTGTGGCCATAATTTGAGGAACATAATGGTGAGAAGTTGTAAATAAGGCTAGCAGTTGATCTGCAGTTTCTTTATTATTGGTGGTGGTGCATGGATGAAAAAGAACCTAGCTTGACATTCAGACCCCAGCCTAAATTGCCTGGCAGGAAGTCAGGAGGAAAAAAAACCTTTATATTTGTAATCTGAGCAAACATACTCTGGGAAGAGAAAGTATGAACACGGATCACCTATAATGCCAGTGTACAGTATTTTTCCACTGAGACTTGCATTTTAAAAACTATTTCATACTAATCAAAGGAATTGCCAGTCCTATAACCCAAGAAATAATAATACTCATCTATTATGTGACGCAAGATGGGATGAAGATGGACATCCCGTGGTGGGTAAAGAACAGGTTAGGAACTATTTAGAAAAGCTAAATGTACATAAATCCATGGGTCCGGACTTAGTGCATCCGAGGGTACTGAGGGAATTGGCAAATGTCATTGTGGAGCCTTTGGCTATTATCTTTGAAAAGTCGTGGAGATCGGGAAAAATCCCGGATGACTGGAAAAAGGCAAATGTAGTGCCCATCTTCAAAAAAGGGAAGAAGGATGATCCAGGGAACTACAGGCCTGTCAGTCTTACCTCGGTTCCTGGAAAAATCATGGAAGGGATCCTTAAGGAATCCATATTGAGGCACTTGGATGAGAGGAAAGTGATTAGGAATAGTCAGCACGGATTCACAAAGGGCAAGTCATGCCTGACCAATCTGATTAGCTTCTATGATGAGGTAACTGGCTCGGTGGACATGGGGAAGTCAGTGGATGTTATATACCTGGACGTTAGCAAGGCTTTTGATACGGTCTCACACAATATTCTTGCCAGCAAGTTAAGGGATTGTGGATTGGATAAATGGACGGTAAGATGGATAGAAAGATGGCTAGAAGGCCGGGCCCAGCGGGTAGTGATCAATGGCTTGATGTCAGGATGGCGGTCGGTTTCTAGTGGAGTGCCCCAAGGTTCGGTTCTAGGACCGGTTTTGTTCAATATCTTTATTAGTGATCTGGATGAGGGGATGGATTGCACCCTCAGCAAGTTTGCGGATGACACTAAGCTGGGGGGAGAGGTAGATACGCTTAAGGGCAGAGATAGGGTACAGAATGACTTAGACAAATTGGAGGATTGGGCCACAAGAAATCTGATGAGGTTCAACAAGGACAAGTGTAGAGTCCTGCACTTGGGACGGAAGAATCCCAAGCATAGTTACAAGCTGGGGACCAACCGGTTAAGTAGTAGTTCTGCAGAAAAGGACCTGGGGGTTATAGTGGATGAGAAGCTAGATATGAGTGAACAGTGTGCCCTTGTAGCCAAGAAGGCTAATGGCATATTAGGTTGCATTAAAAGGAGCATTGCCAGCAGATCCAGAGATGTCATCATTCCCCTTTATTCGGCTTTGGTGAGGCCGCATGTGGAGTATTGTGTCCAGTTCTGGGCTCCCCACTACAAAAAGGATGTGGACGCATTGGAGAGGGTCCAGTGGAGGGCAACCAAAATGATTAGGGGGCTGGAGCATATGACTTATGAGGAGAGGCTGAGGGACTTGGGTCTGTTTAGTCTGCAGAAGCGAAGAGTGTGGGGGGTTTTGATAGCAGCCTTCAACGTCCTGAAGGGAGGTTCCAAAGAGGATGGAGGGAGGCTGTTCTCAGTAGTGACAGATGGCAGAACAAGGAGCAATGGTCTCAAGTTGTGGTGGGAGAGGTCCAGGTTGGATATTAGGAAAAACTATTTCACTAGGAGAGTGGTGAAGCACTGGAATGGGTTACCTAGGGAAGTAGTGGAGTCTCCATCCCTAGAGGTGTTTAAGTCTCGGCTTGACAAAGCCCTGGCCGGGTTGATTTAGTTGGAATTGGTTCTGCCTAGAGCAGGGGGCTGGACTTGATGACCTTCTGAGGTCTCTTCCAGTTCTATGATTCTATGATTCTATGATTATTGTCAATTGCTAGTATCAATGATCAGATTCAGCCCACAGTGTGGTAGGCACTATATCAAAGTATAGTAAGAGTCCCTACCATGAGTTTATAGCCTAAATAATCAACTAAAGAACAGAATAAAAAATTTTGTGGATGAGGATAGTGTCGCACAGAAAGATCAAGCATAAACTTTCAAAAAATGCCAGTGTGACTTCTGATCCTATACTATTTTTACAAGTAATTTAGGATTTTAGGAGCCTAAATTTTGTTGGCTTTCAATGAAACTTAGGGTACTAACTGATTTTGGAAATGGGATTCCAGCTTTGTCTTTGCCTAATAATTAGATTAATTTTGCTAAATCACTCAGGGCTATTAAAAAATGCTGTGCCTTATGAGGTATAGTTAGATGGTCCTAACTCCCCACTGTAGATACAGATAAGTTGTCAGAAGAATTTTTCTGTTGACCTATCACCTAGACAATAAGGGCACGCCTACACAGCAGGACTTAACTCAAAATAAGCTACGCAAATTGAATTACATCAATTGCGTAGCTTATTTCCAAAAAGCTTATTTCAAGTTTTGGTGCTGTCTACACAGCACTTATTTCAAAACAGAGCACTCTTCCTTTGACGTCCTGTACTTCTGGTTACAGGAGTTAGAGTAAGAAGTCCTCCAGCTTGACAGTATTTCGACATTATGTTGAAATAACTGCCAGCTGTGTAGATGCAGACTATGTTATTTTGAAACAATATTGCTGTGTAGACATAGGGTATGTCTAAACTATATCCCTTCTTCGATAAAGGGATGTAAATTAGATGTATCAAAATTGGAAATGAAACTGGGATTTGAATTTCTAATCCTTCATTTGCAAAATGGCGGCCGCGGCTTTTTTTTTTTTGAAAAGACGCTTTTTGGAAAAAACCCACAGTGAAGATGGGGAACTTTTGACTGAAATGCCCTATTTTGAAAGATCCCGTAAATCTTGGGGTTACAGGATCTTTCTAAATGGGGCATTTCTGTCAAAAGATCCCCATCTTGATCATGTTTTTTTTTCCGAAAAGTGGCTTTTTTATTGAAAAAGGGATGTAGTTTAGTCACCTAAGAGTATGAACTATATCAATAGAAAAAAGCATCTGTTAGTCTATAAGGTGCTACAGGACTCCTTGTTGCTTTTGCAGATCCAGACTAACACGGCTACCCCTCTGATAATAGAAAAAAAACTTTCTGTCAATGCAGGAACTGTCTAAAATATGTCTATAGCATCTGTGCTGCAGGTGTACTACTATAGTACATATATACTTAGGTGCTTTTGAAAACTTTATCCCATGTGAACTGCCAAAGATCATATAGGAATTCAGTGGCTAAGACATTAATTGTACCCAGATCTCTTAAATCCCAGGACAGGGCTTTAATTAGAAGACCGCTACCTATCTGTTAGCTGTTTACATGCTCAAATCACTTTACTCATATTAACACATTGATCTCTTTGTGCAGTAGGTAGGTATAATTATTTTCCTTGTTTGTGATAACCTGAGGAAGAGAAGCAATGTGACTAGGCCTAATAGCAAATCACTTGTGGAGACAGGTTCAAAACACAGACCTGCCTGACCATAAGCCATGTTCGGTCTTGTCCTTGAACTGAGCAAGCTGAAGTACTCTGTTTATACACCAAACAGTACAGGCTGGGGAATAGCTTTCCCATGGTTTTACTCAGTGTTCCAATCTTAGCTGGCCATCTTTTGCTTATATATATAAAGTTTACATTTATATAAATTGAGATAACATTTAGTGGGTTGAATTTCTTTTGAAGAAAAATGACTTTTCAACCAGAATAAAAATTGAAATCATTGTGACTACACACATGTTCATGTGTATAATTCCTATTTCAGGACCCAAATAACTAGTCAATCATTTACTTTAGGAATAATAGAGAAAACACAATTAATTATTGCTCTTTTCCCCTTATTACATGTTCCACTGTCAAAGATTGCAAGATAAGGGAAACAGCATATTTAGAGTGCAAGAAAGGGATGAGTGCTAAGAACAATCAGATGTTTTGATACCACATTTCTCTCTTTGGTTGCTGTTGTTTGTTGCATGGCATTTAAAACCCCAGCTTATTATTATTGAAAAATTAATTGCACCAGTTACAGCATTGAAAAATACAGCATTAACCTAGGAACTGCACTTTCGGCCAGAAGAATGTTCTCTGTGTTCATCTGTTTGGCTTTTCATACCTTTTTACAAACCTGCTTTCAATAAAAAAGGGCTACTTGAGCATTTAAGTGCTTACTAGAAAAAAAATCATATAGGACAATAGCACCCCTTTTAATTTCTACTGGAAAATCATTATGTTCATTCAAATCCATTTGTTCTTTTCATTAGCCCCAATGGTATCTTAAAATATTGGGACAGACATTACACCTTCTCTAATTGGTCCTGTTTGGAGAGCTTGCCTTGTTACACTTGAACTTGCCTTGTTACACTAACACAAGATGGTACTTTTACAAACTTTTGTAGCCAGTTTACAAAACTCTTGTTTTATAGCAAGGTATCAATATGCACGATAGAATTGTGTGAATTAATTGTAGCCTATCATTCATGTTAAATTATATAATATTATTTACTTTTCTGACTTAGATGAAGTTTTTCAGATAATCTTTCACCCAAATTATAGTATCTGTGTTATTTAGCAGTGCAGGAAGGAAAAGGTGGGTTTTTTTAATGATATGGGAAGATATTGCCTGATTCTTTATTTGCTTAAACCTGTGTTGTAATTTATACCAATACAAGGTTGGTATGAATCTACCAGTTGAAAATGGTAGCGTTCTATACCCAGCTTTCACTGGTGTAAAATATTAGAGTGAAAGTCAAGAGACAATGTAACCCATAGAATTCTACAAATATGATAAAATTGCAGAGGGCTATTTTATGTAAGAAGGTTTTTTAAAAAAAATGTTAGGTCCAATCCTGAAAGGTGCTTTGAGCCTTCAATACGCATTGAAGTCAGTAGAACTTTTCATGACATCAAAGACCCTTACACCAAAGTCATCCCTTTACTAAGGCAAGCTTAATACTATCTACATGGTAAGTCCCACCTGTGACCATCAGATGTTTACCTGAGCCTTTGCAGGTATGGACGCTTGCAGCTCCCATTGGCTTTGGATCACTGTTCCAGCAAGTCCCACTGAATCCCTCCTGCGTTCTCTGACCACAAGCATATTTAATAATTTATTCACACTGAAATCACACTCTTTCTTAGTCTGGTGGTTAACACACCACCTGAGAGATGCTCAAATCTTTCTGTACCTCAGGTAGTGGGAGGAATTGAATCAGTGTACCTCACCTCCTGTGCGTACACAATATTTCCTGGGCTAAAGATGATAAGGGAGGCAGCTGCCTCCTTGTCCTATATGATTGTTTTGTGTGGAGTTAATCATGCTCTGAGCATGTCTATCAGGTTGCACCCAGTAGGCTCGACAGGCAGGGCAACACTTGGCCTGACTGTCTGTGGGGGGAGGGTTAGCCAGGAAACAAGCCCTGGAAGAGACAGGATTGAGGCAACTGTGCATGTTAGCCATCACTGAAATGAATATTTCACTGTGAATCTTTATGTGCCTGCAGAACGAGGCAACACCTGAGTGAGAGTTTTGAGGGTCTCAGTGGCATAATTGTTTGCTTTGGGTTCTAAAGTGCTAGTTACTCACTTAAATGCTTTTGTAGGTCTGGTTTGAGGCCTGGTGGCAAGTGTTTGTAAGTTCATTAGTCCCAAACCTACTATGAAATCCTAATAGTTGGCTGCCTGTTGCCATTTGGAAGCTCGCTGCAGGACTGGGCTCTTATTGCATGTCAGTAGCACTGAAATTCTTCTAGATTGTGCACATGTATTATGGTGTCCTCAGGACCTGTAACTAAAATCAGTGCTGGACAAAACTAATTTGAAAATATAATGATTTATATAAAATTATTTTACTGCTGTCCTAATTACTTTGCAACTGGTATGGTATTAAAATAGTGCACTAGTCTTCACTAAATCACATTTTTTTTTCCCAAGATGGAATTTCCTGCTGTGGGCAGAAGTGTTTATTCATACTCTATTTAATTCCATAGTAATTTAAACAAATTCATTTTAATTTCAAAGAAGAAGAAAAAATGTCCAATATAAAGCTACACTGTATGGAACACAGACATCTGAAATTTGAGGGAAACAGGCAGATTAAAAACCTTATGCTACAGAAAACAAAGCCAAAACAAGGTTCCTTACATATATTATTAATAGTACTTGAGATGTTTAATGTACAAGACTGTTTCAAATCTGATTTCCTTTTCACTATTTCTGCTATTTGTTTAATTTTTCATGCCTTTCGGCGTGGACAGTAGAAGCAAGGGAAGATAGTAAAATACTTTCAGCAAGGAACGTATTCCCAGGATTTGCAGATATCTAGACAGTACCCAAGGTTTCTGTCAATTTCCACATACAGGGACTGTTTATTCTGGAAACGGCTTAGAAGAGAGTGATCAAAATGATTTACTTTAGAAGTTAGAGGATAGTACTAGAGGATATTAATATGCAAAGTTTTACATATTTGACTGGATTACACCTGTCTGGCTGTTAGTCACAGTGAGTATGCCTCCACTACAATAAAACATCTGTTGCTGGTCAATATCAGCTGATTGCTTAATGGGTTCAGACTGCAGGACTGCTATAAGACTGCAAAGAAAGCAGTTATGTAACCAACGACAATTGACGAGAACAATGACACGAATGGAGATGTGTGCAGTCTAAGGGAAAGAAGAACTGAAATGCCATACATCTTCATTTAGAAGCTTCATATTAGATTTAATTATTTTTGCCTGCATCTTGCAGGGTGAAGTGGACTTAATACCACAGGGCTACGTCTACACTGGCAGCTTCTCGTGCAAGAACTCTTTTGCGGAAGAGTTGTTCTGGAAAAACTCTTCCAGAAGAGAGTGTCTACACCGGCATGTGCTTTTGCGCAAGAGATGTGCTTTTGCGCAAGAACATCTGTGCCAGTGTAGACACTCTCTTGCGCAAGAAAGCTCTGATGGCCATTTTAACCATAGGGGCTTCTTGCACAATAAATTCATGTTGCCTGTCTACACTGGCCTCTTCTGGAAGAGCTCTTGTGCAAGAGGGCTTATTCCTGAGAAGCATCATCAGAGTTCTCGCACAAGAAGCCCTGATTTTCTACAGTAGAACGTCAGTTTACTTGCGCAAGAACGAGCGGCCAGTGTAGACAGGCGGCAAGTTTTTGCGCAAGAGCAGCCGTTTTTGTGCAAGAACGCGCCAGTGTAGACACAGCCCAGATATAAATGAGGTTCCTCCATATTTACTCCAGAGTAAGCAACTGGGCTGACATGAGTAGGGTTGATGTTTATGTAAAATCTACCCAGTGAAAGTGCAGCAAAGTCTTAGGTTCTCTTGCAAAGGCTTCTGTACCAGCTGACCATTAGTTCGAGCTAGTCTATTGCTACTGAATCACCAAATAGAAAGCTATTAAGTGTGTGAAAGCTGTTGCTGAAATGGAAACGCTTTTCACAATATGTTCTTAGGGCCAACGGGATTGCTCTTTTGCAAAAAAAGAGAAATGTGTGTGTTACAGCAAAAGGGAAAAGGCAAAGAGAAGTCAATCAAAGGGCATTGAACTCCACTGTCTCTGACATGTTTTCAGGTGCTCCATTTCTAACATTTGATCATCACTTTCAGCAGCAAGGGCACAGAGGCAGGTAACTCAGGCAGGCCTCTCAGAAGGTGTGAATTGCTATAAATGAAATTGCTTTCAGACACTGAAAATGTTATATTTCTAAAATGTTTTCTTCGTCATGTTTGGGCTTCATTGTAAAATGTATGACAAAGAATTTCTGACTTCTTAGTAGGTTTTATTTGTATAGACATCTGAAGAAACCAGAACAGTGGGGACTTTGGACTAAGATTTTCAAAAGAGACTTATGATTTTGGAAAAGTGACAAAGAGTCCTGTGGCACCTTATAAACTAACAGATGTTTTGGAGCATAAGTTTTCATGGGCAAAGACCCACATCGTCAGATGAAGTGGGTCTTTGCCCACGAAAGCTTATGATCCAATACATCTGTTAGTCTATAAGAGTATGTCTAGACTATATGGCTCTGTCAACGGAGCCACGTAAACTAGTTTACCCAACATAATCAATGAAGCAGGGATTTAAATAATCCCTGCTTCATTAAAATAAAAATGGCCACCGTACTGTGCCGACAATGAGCTGATCCGGCACAGCACGGCAGTCTAGATGCAGATCGGTCAACAAGGGAAGCCTTTGTCGACTGCTCCTTTATGCCTCGTGAAACCGCTCCTTTATGACTTTATTTAAATCCCCGCTTCATTGACTATGTCGGGTAAACTAGTTTATATGGCTCTGTCGACGTAGCCATGTAGTCTAGACAGACCCTAAGGTGCCACAGGACTCCTTGTCACTTTTGCAGATCCAGACTAACACGGCTACCCCTCTTATGATTTTGGGTACTTCAATTATTTTGGCTTCCTGACTTGAGACATACACTGGTTTTCAGAAAGGGCTTAGCAATTGCCCTTTGAAAATCAGGACTTTCAAGGTGTCCTGTAACAGGGCGTAGCTCACCACCACAGTCACTTCCTTCAGGACACTCCTGGAATTAGCTTTTAGCCCTGGAGCACCCCCTTTCAGCGGCTGTCATGCCCATTGTTACCTGTTTTTCTCAACCACTGTGTTAGGACCCACAACCCTCCAAGACTGTGGCATCCTCTCTCTCTGGGTACTGCCCTATGGCAGTGATCACACACTCTGGGGTCCTCCCTCTCTGGAAAACCCCAGTCCCTATGCCCAGCTTGCCTCAGTGACCCACTGCCAGTCGTCATCTAGCCCCTTACCTCAGGGGCAAACTGCCATCTGAAATGGCCACTTATCATCAGCAAAGGGGTGTGGAGGGGTGTGGAGCTGCTGACTTTGCCTAGTCTTGCTGCCTCCCCATAGCCCTAGTACCCCAAGGCCTTGCTTTAGGTCCTGCAGCCTGAAGCTTCCCCAGCTCTGCCTTGTTTTCCCCAGCCCTGCTCTAAATCAGGAAGTCTCTAGCTTCCTTGGCAGCTAGGTCCCTCCTGCTCCCCAGCTACAGCATTAATGTGTCTGTCCTTCCTTCCCTCAGGGTGCCTTTATTTACACTGCCCTCAGCTGGGCCCTAATTGGCTCATGCCAGCCACAGCTTCTGGCTCCACATCTCCACTGCTTCAGCCCTCTCCTGGGCTGGGCTTTAACCCCGTAAGGGTCAGTGTGGGGCAGACACCCCATCACATGTCCCCATGAATATTCCCTCTCGTATCCATCCATGTGCACAATACATTTTGTTCACTGAGGCATGTTTGGATTGTGCACCACCAGTAGAAACACATGCTGCTGGTTGTGGGTGCTGTGGGTTCTCTTCTAATCAACTGGTTGGCATTTGAATCTCTCCTGGGTGGCTGCACAAGCACTCAGCTTACAGAGAACACTGATTTCCATTTAAGTACCTCAAAATGAAGACACCTAATAATCATTCTTGGCCTTTATGTAGCAGCTTCATAGGATCATGGCATCATAGAATCATAGGACTGGAAGGGACCTCTTCATGACAACAAATGGAAAAAAGCAAAGACGGAAAAACAAGGGTTGGGGAAGAAAAGTAGAGAATCGCTTCTCTAAGTAGTAGCGTGGATCCCCATAATCACTTTGTACATTATAAATGTAAGAGTGAAAAATAGATTAAGCTGCTGTGATTATGTCAAATGAGGATCATCTGATACAGAGGCATATGCACCAACAACAGACTGTCTCCTTATTTTTTACTAACTATGTCCAAAAAGTTGCCATGTTCTTCCATCATTTTCCATCTTTTTTTTAAACAAGTGCTTGATCTGTGGTATCATACTGGAGTGTCTCCACTGGTGCCTGCCTCCATCTAGTTTGGCTCCCATTCCTTTTCTCTATGACTTCATTGGCTATTCATGACATTCTAGCTTTGTTTTTGTGAAAGAAACTTGATTGCATAGTATATGTACACAGAACCCTTTTGGTTTTCCTGCAAACCCTGGAGAATTGCACATTCTGTACAAGTGACTGTTTTACATCCTTCAGTGGAAATAAAATTTCAGATTAAATTTCCCCTAATTAGTTGGGACCTTGTCAGCCGACGGTCAGGGCAGTGAGTCCCTTATGACCGGCTGAAGTTCTTTTAAATTGTGCTTGGTTCTGTTACAGCAACTGAAGGAGTCAGGTTAAAGCTTAAACAGTTACTATTTTATTGTTACAGGGTAAACTTAGTTGTTAAATGCTACTACTGTGTTACAGATAACACAGACACTACAAAGGACAGAACAGAAATTACACTAAGAAGTCACTTACAGGTACCATGAAACCCTTTGGTTCTCTGAGCTCTTATTAAATGCATGCAAAATAGACACATAGCAGGTATATTCTCACCCCTGCGTTCCAGACTTGGCGTGGCCAGCGTCTTTCTCTCAATCCCTCGGGAAGAAGTAGGGCGAGGTTGGGCGTCCCACAGACCTCGGGAGACAATCAATACCTGCCAGCAGGTATAGATGATTGGAGCTCAAATGGGGTGGGCTGCTGAACCTCTTTTATACCCCTTGGGTCATGTAGGCTTCTTCCTGGGCTCAAGTGGCCAATTAGGAAAAATGGCTTTGAATGCCAAGTTTCCCACGAAGGGTGCAAAGCATAATTCACACCTGGGAAAATGCAGACAATGGGCACCTCTGGTATGTGATGGGCGAAGATTCCTCTCTGGGACAGTGCAGGCGTGTCAATTACTGGTACTAGCCATCAGGGCGACGGGAGGCCCCGGGTCGTCAGCTAGCCCATTTACTGTCTGGTTTCTGTTTATGGTAGAGTCAGGGACAGGCAGCAAACCTGTGTTCCCAGGGCATCAAAGGCTGACTGCCTTTCTCTTGCTCTCTGGGAGGGGGGGGGAAACAAGATGGGGCTCGTGGAAAAACAAGATGGAGTTGATGGGGTTTTTGTGTCTGGCTACAGACCTGTTAGCATAAGGCCATTCTGCCACTTCTCCCTATTTTCTCCTATTCTCTGTAGGTACTTATACCCCACTCATCCCTATAGTATACAGGTACCTTCCAGTAATGCATTAAGGAACATGACTCCACATCTGGAACGTTCTGGTTGTTCTTGCATCCTCTTCTTCAGGGGAAGAAACATGTGCAGTGCAGGATCTTGTTTTGCCGTTGTTTGAGTTTTTAATATAAATATACTTGTTGCTTTGTGTTTGTTATCCAGGGAAGGGTCAAAGAAACATACCTTGGAACAGAAAGTGCTAAGAATTCTGATAATTCTTTGCTCCTGGAGAAGTTCATTTCTATAGTCCTTGACCAAATCTCAAGAAAGGTCTCTGTCCTGCATAGAATGACTTGCATTTTTAAGAGATCCATTATGCCAGAGGAGCAGAGTTCTCAAACTTTGATTTCAACCTGATAGTAGGTCATGTAGCATTTTGAAGATAAGAACCAAAATCTTGAACTTGATACAAAATTATGTGGGATGGCAATGTAGAGAGAGTAGAGGACAGTTTAATATCCTTGTGCTAGCCTGTGTTGCTGATGAGATATGCTCTTCATAGATCTCTTCCAACCATTGCTAGATTAGGTCCTCATCTTCTTTCTTTGTCTTCACTTTGAGACAAAGACCAAAGCCAGCTAATTTCAAGGGAAATTGTTTCACAAGATCAGGCCCTCAATCTGAGAGTTGTATAAAATGTTGTGTAGCATTGTTAGTTCCTCACTATTTCCAGTTCTAGATGTTATAAAATAATGTTCCCAGAAATACTCTTTATAGAAATTCATGTGATATTTCAGCTTTGAAAATGCCAGTTTCTTAACACCGAGATATTCCAGAAAAACAGAGTTAACAGGCAGTAGAAGCTAGTTGAGTGGATAAAAGTGAGGTGTCCAATGCTGTACAGATACAAATATGAGGATTTCCTTACTATTCCTATTGATGTTTTTCAATATTTAACTTAAAATTCCACATTAAAGTAATTAATTATGATATTAAACTATAATACTTAACAATACAAATTACCCCATACCTTTGTACCAATGATATCGTACAATTTGTAATAATTTTCTCTTTTTAGTTGTTATTATTATATCCAAAGAAGATCTGAAAAGATTTTTTTCTGCTGAAAAAAGGGGTCTGTGAAAGGCAAAACACCCTCATATTTTAGGATTATTACAGCCCTGTGATGTCTTAAAAAATTATTCCACCATTTCTAGACATACATCACTCAGATGTTAGAATAAACAATGATGTGGTAATAAACAACAAAGCTGAAGCTTTATTTGTCCATTGCTTAGCTCAGTATCTTATTAATAAGGAAGGGTTAATAATTTCATAATGAATAATGTACTTGATTTTTGCATCCTTTTTTCTTTGGGACAAAGACGCTGCACACATCTTAACTACTACTAAAGTCCATGTAAGTAGTGGTGGATAGGTTTAATCTGAGTTCCTCAAGTAATGTTGATTTTACCTGATGAGAATTATAGTTGAATAGAGTGCAACTTCCTGATATTAATTCATTACTCAAATTTGTTCTCCATAAAACAATTTTTGGTCTGTGGTTTTTTTTTATCACTAGTTTGTTGTGAACTAGTGTAAAATCTGTTGGTTAGTTTTACCTGGACTTCAGTTCAGCATAGTAAGCTCCTGTTCTCTCTTTGGGTTTATGTAACTCTAAGGTGCTGTGCATCTACACAGCATCCTTACCTCGAATTAAGTTACACAATTTGTGCTATGCAAATTGCATAGGTTATTTCAATCTTATTTCAAAATAGCTTATTTCAAAATTTGGCGCTGTCTACTCAGTGCCAAATTTCAAAATAAAGCACTATTTCAAAACATCGCTTAACCCTCATGCAATGAGGTTTACAGGGATGTCAGAATAGTGAGCCCATTATATTTCGATATAATGGATTTGCTCTTAGAATGCAGAATAGCTATTTTGGAATACTGGAAGTTTCCCAAAATAGCTCCACAGTGTAGACATAGCCTAAGGGTATGTCCAGAGAGTGGCACTTTGGTGATGATCCACTGGGGATCAGTTTATCAAATCTAGTGAAGATTCACTAAATCGACCACAGATTGATCTCCTATTGACTCTGGAACTCCACAGAATGAGAAGCAAACCCATCAACCCAAAGTGGTGTACATACCTCAATAAGTCGACCTAAGGTACATAGCCTCCAGCTCCATTATTTATGTATCTGGAGTTGCATAACTAATAACTGGAAGATAGCTAACATGATACTAATATTTTAAAAGGGCTCTAGAGGTGATGATGACAATTACAGATGGGTAAGACTAACATCAGTACTGGGCAAATTAGTTGAAACTATAATAAAGAATAAAATTGTCAGACACATAGGTGAACATAATTTGTTGAGGGAAAATCAAGATGGGGGTCAGCAAGCATGTGGACAAGGGGAATCCAGTGGATATAGTATATTTAGATTTCCAGAAAGTTTTTGACAAGGTCCCTCACCAAAGCCTCTTAAGTAAAGTAAGTTGTTATGGGTAAGAAAGAAAGCTCTTTCATGGATTTATAACTGGTTAAAAGACATTAAGCAAAGGATAGGAATAAATTGTAAGTTTTTGGAGTGTAGAGAAGTAACTAGTGGGGTCTCTCCAGGGTCTGTCCTGGGAAGACTCCTATTCAATTTATTTATAAATGATCTAGAGAAAGGGGTAAACAATGAGTTGGCAAAATTTGCAGATGTTACCGAACTGCTCAAGATAGTTAAGACTGAAGCAGATTATCTTCAAAAAGATCTCACCAAACTAAGTGATTGGGCAACAAAATGACAAATGAAATTTAATTTTGACAAATGTAAAGTTATGTTCATTGGAAAAAATAATCTCAACAATACGTACAATATGATGGGGACTAATTTAGACACAACTACTCGAGACAGAGATCTTGGAGTCATTGTAGATAGTTCTCTAAAAACATCCATTCAGTATGCATCGGCAGTCAAAAAAGCAAATAGAATGTTCAGAATCATTAAAAAGGGGATAGAGAATAAGACAGAGAATATCTTATTGCCTCTGTATAAAACCATGGAATGGCTACATCTTGAATACTGCATACAGATGTGGTTGCCTTGTCTCAAAAAAGAAATATTGGCATTGGAAAAGGTTCAGAGAAGGGCAACAAAATGATTAGGGGTTTGAACACATAACATATGAAGATAGATTAAAAAGACTTGGATTTTTCAACTTAGAAAAGAGGAGACTAAGGGGGGCTATGATAGAGTTCTATAACATCATGACTGGTGTGGAAAAGGTGAATAAGGAAAAGTTATTTACTTATTCCACAATATAAGACCTAAGAGTCACCAAATGAAATTAATAGGCAGCAGGTTTAAAACAAACAAAGGGAGGTTTTTCTTCACTCAGTGCACAGTCAACCTGTGGAACTCCTTGCCAGAGGATGTTGCGAAGACTAGGACTTTAACAGGGATCAAAAAGAGCTAGATAGATTCATGGAGGTTAGGTCCATCAATGGCTATTAGCCAAGATGGGTAGGAATGGTGTCCCTAGCTTCTGTTTGTCTGGAAATGGATGACAGGCAAGGGAACACCTGATGATTACCTGTTGTGTTCCCTCCCTCTGGGGCATCTGGTATTGGCCACTGTTGGCAGACAGGATGCTGGGCTAGATGGGCCTTTGGTCTGACCCAGTATGGTCTTATATTCTAACGTAGGTTGACTTAGCCCCATAGTATAGACCAGGCTTTACAGTCACATTACCATTCCAATTATTTTGATTTGCAGTTTATTTTCCACAAGCATCTCTAATGTTTCCTTGCAGTTAAAGTATCTCTATAATAATATCTGCCAGTAAATGACTTTCCAAAGTCACATGTAGAAAGTGAGTTTAAAAGGAGGGGAAGTGTATCAAGATACTTCCGTAGAAATAAATTTGTGTTAAAAACTGTGTTGCCTCTGTGACGGTGTGTTGGGGTCCCCTGTCTCCTGCACCCCGAAATGGCATGAACAGACTCCACCAGCCAGTAGAATGGAGGTAGTTTATTGCTTCTCCAGGATATAGCACAGCACAGATGTAATTTGGTTACAGGAACTGGGGCTAAGAGGCCTCAATGCCCCCCTTGAGATGGGGGAGTCTCAGCCCCCCTCCCCAGCTCCTTCTCCCCTGCTTTCCAGACAGGAACTCTCCTCCAGCCCTGCCCCCAGCCAGGGTAGCATCCACCTTCCTTTGTTTCTCCCCATGGGGGGTGGCTGGTCAGACCGGTTTGGAGCCACCTTTGCATAATGACTCCCCCTTTCCTGCTGGGTCTTGCTACAGACAGCAGAGGTCACCACAGCCCTAGCAAGGTCGCCCACAGCCCTAGCATGTTACCCCCACTACGTCACAGCCTCATCTAAGTGTAGGTCTACACAGTAGTGCTAAAGTTGGAATAAGCTACGCAACTTCAGCTGTGTCAATGGCATAGCTCAGGTTGAAATTGCTTATTTTGGCTTTTGGCACTGTCTACACAGCAGGAAGTCAAAGGAAGAACTTCCTTCCTCCGACTTCCCTTATTCCTCGTAAAATGAGTGTTGCCATAAGTCTGTGTAAGAAGTCCTCCAGCTCGACATTATTTAAAACTGAAGGCTTGTAGTGTAGACATGCTCTTTGTTATTTCGGAATAACGTCAGTTATTCTGAAATAATGCTGTTGTGTAGAGGTACCCTAAGATTGCTTATGAATTTCCATTTATCACCTTTAAGGTTGACTGGTTCTTTGTCCCAGGATCAGGCTTAGTATTCAATTATTCTATGGATGGGAACCCTCATGCACAGAGGCAACACTCACATTATAGGAACTCTTGTATATTTGCAAATATAGTTTATTAATGCATTTAGCACAGTCACAAACACCCCAGTTTCATAAGATAAATGGGGACTGTACATCTATATTTCCATACCATATGCTCACACCAATTCTTCTAGAAGAACACAAGGTGTTAGCCAGCATCTTTCTCATCACCTGCACCTTCCTCATCATCACCAGTGGCCATCATTCTGGAACCTCCCAAAGACTTCGGGTACGTCTAGACTACATGCCTCTGTCGCCAGAGTCATGTAGATTAGGCTACCAGGCATAGGAAAATGAAGCGGCGATTTAAGTAATCGCCGCTTCATTTAAATTTACATGGCTACCACGCTGAGCCGATCAGCTGTTTGTTGGCTCAGCGCGGTAGCCTGGACGCGCGGGTGTCGGCATCAAAGGCATTTGTCGACCACCCAGATATGCCTCCTTGGATGAGGCATACCTGGGTGGTCGACAAATGCCTTTGATGCCGACACCCGCGCGTCCAGACTACCGTGCTCAGCCGACAAACAGATGATCGGCTCAGCGCGGCAGCCATGTAAATTTAAATGAAGCGGCGATTATTTAAATCGCCGCTTCATTTTCCTATGCCTGGTAGCCTAATCTATATGCCTCTGGAGACAGAGGCATGTAGTCTAGACGTACCCTACATCTCTTTCTCCTACCACCCTTAGGCTGGTATGCCACTTTTATCATATGTTATGCTGACATTGTTCTGTTTGATGCATATTCAGTGGGGTATGTTTCCTTTTCTCCTTATTTGTATTTCCTCGCCTTATTAATGGTGAAGTGTCTTTTTCAGTATATCATTGATCTCAACTTATTATCCTATGCATTAATTTGTTATATGAGCCTTTTGTAGTTGTCTATCACATTTATTATTTTTGTCCTACCCAGTTATTTGATCTTGTTTCAACTGGTTATTTCAGGTTTTTCTAAGTAACGATGTGCCTGCTAGTTTGAGGGTATTCTTGGAATCTTCTATACCATGGAAAGTCACTCTATATTACCACCATCTATGTAGGTGAAAGGTTCCAAACATATGTGAGCTAACTGTGCTATCTGGGTGAAAGGTCCCAGACAAAAATACTAACTTTGCCTTAGCTCAACATACAGGACATGGCCTGTAAGTCTCTTGTGTTACAGCCAAACTGCCAATATAAACCTACGGTAACGTACTATAATAAATATATAATCAAAACCATAAGGTAATATATATATATATATATATATATATGCAAGCAAGCAGGTTAGCCTTATAGGCTACAACTGCGATGAAATATTTGTGGAAAATTGAAATGTTTTCTCCACTATTACTATTAGTCAATTACAGCTTATTTATATTCAGCAGTGTTTATCAGAGGGGGTATGTCTACACTACCCCACTAGTTCGAAATAGTGGGGTAATGTAGGCATACCGCACTTGCAAATGAAGCCCGGGATTTGATTTTCCCGGGCTTCATTTGCATAAGCGGGGAGCCGCCATTTTTAAAACCCCGCTGGTTCGAACCCCGTGCAGCGCGGCTACACGGGGCTCGAACTAGGTAGTTCGGACTAGGCTTCCTATTCCGAACTACCGGTATACCTCGTTCCACCTCGTGTACCGGTAGTTCGGAATAGGAAGCCTAGTCCGAACTACCTAGTTCGAGCCCCGTGTAGCCACGCTGCACGGGGTTCGAACCAGCGGGGTTTTAAAAATGGCGGCTCCCCGCTTATGCAAATGAAGCCCGGGAAATTCAAATCCCGGGCTTCATTTGCAAGTGCGGTATGCCTACATTACCCTCCTAGTTTGAACTAGGAGGGTAGTGTAGACATACCCAGGGATACAAAGAGTTGTCTAATGATTAATTGGTTTTCAAGATAACCAACAGTTACTGTACTGTTCCAGCTAAGGAAACTAAGGCATAAAAGTTAGTGAATAATGAGTTAGATACAAAGCAATGAGTAATTTTGGAGACATGAGTCATAGTTCCCTGCTCTATCTAGTAAACCAGGCTCTCTTCAGATATCCCCTCCTCTGTCAATATGCAAGTAGATTCCATTAACATTGCTGCTGTAGGTAACTGTAGCAACAATGGCATGAGGACAAAGCATTTATTTTAAGTTGTTACTCAATAAGGGTCTGAATGATACAAACACAACAATATGACTTTAATGTGGCTTTATTTTAGAAATCAGCTTAACAGCTCAAGGGAAAAATCATATTTACTTTCAATGAAAAAAATGCAGCTGCAGTATTTGTGCTCACTGAATTTTAGACCTGACCTCTTGCCTGAGTAAGAGTGAACTTCTAAAGAGTGTAGAAAAAGTTCAGATACATTCAGCTCTGCTGCAAGATCAAACCACAAGGATCATTCTTACCAGATCAATATTGAGCAGGACTTCTGTTCCATTGTCTACTCTGTGGCCTTTTATTTTCTTACAAGATCTATGTAATTCTCAAAGGCTGTCGCTGTGCATTACTTTTTCATGCTGATCAAAAGTACAGACTGTACAGCATTTAAGACACAAAAAAGATAAGGTCATATTACAAATGACTTCCACTTTAAACAACTGAAGACAATATTTATTAAGCCACAGAGAAAGCTTTGTTAAAGTAATATTAAGGGTATGAACTCAAACCACAAGAGCCAAGAGATTCAGAGTTAAGGCTAAGAAAACATTCTTTCACTGCATTCTTAACACTGGTATTTAAGGCAGCACAGACTGCATGGTATGTAAAATCTCCTACAGTTTAAAGACTTTTCTGTCTCTAAGCACAAAAGTCAAGTTATAGCACTCAGGAATGTTAGTCTTCATGATTAGTGACCTTGCTTTTTGCATACTTAAACCTTTATGTTTTAAATTCAAATTTAAAATTGTCCTTTTTTACAGAGAAATAAACAAAAAGTTCCCACAATTACTGAGTGGTGTCCTCATGAGAGATCTTCCAAGCTCAAGGAGTAGTCTAGGAGTTTAAATATATATTCTTGCAAGCTTCCTTTTTGTGTTTAAGCTCACCAAGGCTTTCACTGTTAAGCCAAACTGGTCGCCTACCATATTTGCTTTTCTTACTGTGCATCGGGATAGTTTGTTTCTGTGCCTTCAATAAGGCTTCTTTAAAATACTGTCAGATCTCCTGGATTTCTTTTCCCTTCATGTTAGGATCCAGGCGATCCTGCCCATCTGTTCCCTGAGGGAGTCAAAGTCTGCTTTTCTGAAGTCCTGTGAGTATGATTTGCTGCTCCCTTTTTTCCCCTCTTTTTTTGGTCAGGATCTTGAAATTGTCTATCTCATGATCACTGCTGCCCAGGTTGCCACCCACATCTACTTCCCCTACTAATTCCTTATGAGCATCAGGTCAAGCTGAGGATGGCCCCTGGTCAGTTTCTTCAAGCACATGTACCAGGAAGTTGACCCCATCATTCTCCAAAAACGTCCTGGATTGTCTGTGCACTGTAGTATTGCTCTTACAAGAAATGTCAGGGTGATTAAAGCAAAATGCAGGACAATGTAGCACTTTAAAGACTAACAAGATGGTTTATTAGATGATCTTTCGTGGGCCAGATCCTCAGATCAAATAGTGGAAGAAAATAGTCACAACCATATATACCAAAGGATACAATTAAAAAAATGAACAAATATGAAAAGGACAAATCACATTGCAGAACAGAAGGGGGAAGTGGGTCTGGCCCACGAAAGCTCATCATCTAATAAACCATCTTGTTAGTCTTTAAAGTGCTACATTGTCCTGCATTTTGCTTCAACTACCCCAGACTAACACGGCTACATTTCTATCACTATTCAGGGTGATTAAAGGCCCCTATGAGAACTAGAGACTATGATCTAAAAGGTTCTGTTAGTTGTCTGAAGAAAGCCTCATCCACCTCATCCACCTAATCTGGTGGTTGATAGCAGACAACAACTCTGACATCCCCCCTGTTGCTTCCACCTCTAAACTTAACCCAAAGACTCTCAACAGGCTTTTCTCCCACTTTATTCTGGAGCTCTGAACAATCATACTGCTCTCTTACATACAGTGCAACTTCTCCTCCTTTTCTCCCCCGCCTGTCTTCCCGAACAGTTTATACCCCTCTATGACAGTGCTCCAGTCATGTGAGTCATCCCACTAAGTCTCCAGTATTCCAATCAAGTCATAGTTCTTTGACTGGGCCAGGGCTTCTAATTCTTTCTGTTTGTTTCCCAGGCTTCTTGAATTCATGTATAGACACCTTAGATAACTAGTCAGACCCTGAGGCTAGGTCTAGATTGCATCCCTCTGTCAACAGACGGATGCAAATCAAGCACATAGAAATTGCTAATGAAGCAGTGTTTTAAATATCCAGCACCTCATTAGCATAAACATGGCCGCTGCTTTTTTCGAAATGGAGTTTTTTTGAAAAAAAAAAGTCAGTCTAGACGCGGATTTGTCAAAAATACAGCCTTTTTCGACAGATCCTATATTCCGCAAAAAATGAGGTTTACAGGATCTGTCGAAAAAAGCGGTGGTCATGTTTATGTTAATGAGGCATAGGATATTTTAATCCCTGCTTCATTAGCAATTTTGATGTGCCTAATCGAGTGTATAGTCTAGACACACCCTGACTGTTTATTTAAATATTCCTGGAGAGATCTGTGGTGAGAGAGGGCTTAGATTCTACTACTGGACCACCAAAAAGGATGGAGTAAAAACTTCCTGAGGAGGGGTGAGGACCAGTTAGTCATGCCTTGGCCTGAAGGCCCACTAAGGAGTTCAGGACTCTTGTTGGTTGGGCTGTTGCATCCTCTGGATGTCAGGAACAAAGTTGCAAGAAGGAATAGACCACCACAGTGGTACAGTAACTGTAAGCGGGGGTCACAAAAAGTGGAGAGCCTATTTTGCAGCTCCCAACTGCAAGGGATCATACCAGATGGTGAGTCGGACTTATATATAGCCTCACTTCAGTACTTTTAATGAAATTAGATCATTGTCAGTGAAGGAACACGTAGGACTGCATGAAAGGGGACCAGAAGACAAGAGCAGGAAAAGGACACAAAAAAGAAAGTTGGTGATGCTGATAGGCAGAAGAGCTTGAGAAGAATGAAGAAATACAGAAGCAGAGAGAGAGTTCAAAGTTATAACCTGCTAACTGTGAAACATGAAAGGGCAACACTGCAGTCTTGTGATTTATAAGCCTAGGCCTGGGCTAAGACAAGTATCAACACCTGAGGGCCATGAAAAACTGAGTAACATGACTTTCATTAGAGGTTTGTTAGATCAGTGGTCCCCAACCATTTTGATACCAGGGACAGTCAAAATTATTCACAAACTTTTGGCAGACTGGTGTTGTTTTATTTGCATATCTGCATATTCATTATACAAATCATGAATATGCAGATATGCAAATAAAATGTTAACAGTCTGCCAGAAGACCCAGCCTCCAGAGTCCCCCAATGCCAGCCCTTACCCCATAGTCTCCTCACCCCTCCACTACCCTCCAGTGTCATCCTCCCACCACCAGACCCCCCTGTGCCAGTTTCCTGTTTCCAGACCCCACTGCACCCATCCTCCCTAGAGCCTCCCCCCAGTCCCAACCCAGTCCCCAATTAGCCCTGTTGCAAGAGCTCCCCACTGTCAGCCCTGTTTCCAGGGCCCCCACTACTAGCTCTGCCCCCAGAGCTCTCCAGTGCCAGCCTCCCCCACTTCTTAGAATCTCCCTATCCCCAGAACCACCAGTGTCTGCCCCACCTCCCTCACCTAGCTCCATGCTGCCTCCTAGACCCCAGCTGAGCTCTGCTGCCTTGGTTGTGGCTGTGCTAAGGCTGCTGTGCCGGGCTCCACGTGGCCCTCCCACCATGCAGCAAACTGCTCTTCCATGTCTGGGAAGAGACCCTGCCCCTACTCTCCTCTGCCAGGCCTGGCCTTAGCCCAGCCCCCGACACATGCAAGGGATTGGTATTGTCTATGGCACAGGCGACAGGGGCAGGTGCATGTTTCTGGTGGCTAAGGAGCTCCTCCCCACGCCATTAACAGTTGGGGCCTAGAGGTGCAAGGTCATTCAGCCCATGTGCATCTGAGGCTTGCAGAACCTACCCAACAGTACTAGCTCTCCTGACACCCGTTGGTTTGAGTCAGGGAGCACAGCTTCCCCACACAGCTTGGCCCAGCATTGCTGGCTGTGGCACTCCAGGATATTGGGAAATGCAGGCCAGAGCTAGCAGGTGAGGCCCTGTGGGGGGAAGCTGGACCCTGCCAGAGGAGGTGCAGAAATCGCAGACACCCAGAGTGGCTCCGAGCGGCCTCGAACCTGATCCTCCTCCATATCGGTAAAGGCCAGAGTACTTATGGCTGTAAAGGCTCCGCTCCCTGGTTCCCAACACACCGCCCACAATGGAAAGGACATGGGGTAGTCACCCAGAATGCTGCCCTGCCAGCTGGGCCACATGGCTGCAGCTGGAGCTGGAACCAGGGCTGTGGTGAGGTGAGCCCAGAAGAGACATCCTCACTGTGGACCAGCTCCAGCTGCGGCACAAGGAGCAGTCGGCAGCGTCACTCACTGTTGCAGGGTGGGAGAAAATTTTTTAGTGCGCACACAGACACACATCTTATAGAAAACAGAGCTCCCCAATGGATGGGGCTCATTAGCAGCTGAGGGCATGGCCTGGCAGAGTGTCATGGACTGGCAGGCAGGGGTTTGCAGCTTGTCACCGGTTGATGGGCGAATAGTTGGGAACCGCTGTGTTGAATTAACCTTTCCCTCAGATGGTCCTAGAATATTCTGGGCTTTATTTTGCATGGCTTTATAGCTAAGGTAATCATTTACATCTGTACAACATGGTTGTTCTGCAGTCAATGGAGTACTTAATCTGGCACTCTTCTGCAGTCACTTTAGCCCTAATTCAAACAAATGGAATTTACATCAACATCTCATGAAACCTGAGTTTTCCATGATTTCAATATGAAATCAGGTGAAAATCAGTTTTCTGTAAGATTTTGCTTTCATTCACAGGGTAAAATTTTGCAGGATACAAGCTAACTGAAAAAGATGTGTGCATTTACACTGTTGAAGGAAAAACATTGAATTTCTAAACATCTGGCAGCTGACAGGTATTCAAAATGGACGGTTCACCAAATAATTGTAGAGTGTAAGCTGCATAATTCATTCCCAACCATGTTTGTGCTCTGAAATCAATTCTAGGTGTTCTGGTTATGAATCTAGCACCAGATTTTTTAAAGTTATTTAGATTTTTGAAGATGAAAGCATGTAGAAGCTTAACTCTTGGAACTGAGTAAAGTAAGAACTTTTGAAATTACAAGTAGGTGTTCTGCATCATTAAACACCTAGCTATTTTTGAAAATATAGCCCTTAAACTGGCATCATGATATGTTTCATATGCCATCTGATATATATATATAAATAGAATCCTCTCTTACCTTTAGCATGACACTATGAAAAAGTAGGATCTGACTTCTTTATGCAATGGAGTGTTAACTTTAACACACAGTTAAAAATGTAAATGTTATAACAATTGGGCAAGGTATTTAACAGTTGGGGTAATTGAAACTCTGAGTACAAAACATGTCATGCTGCTAATCTACAAAACAATGTAAACTGATTTTCATTATCCTAAACTACACTGCTTTGCACCTTTTAAATTACCACAGAAAGCATAGGTTAGATAGAGGGAATTCTGTAATATAACAGTGATGATTTTGAGGACTTGGCCCTTAGTCTCCTATATTCAGTGAGTTAATGACTGGGGAAAAATAGATTAATAAAATTTCCTGTCTACACCCTTCCTGATTACTAGTCTAGAACAGATGGTTTTTGATGTTTCAGGTTAATTCTGATGCTTAAGTGTGAGGAGGGAGAGGCCAGATAGATGAGGGTCTCTTGTGGAAATTTCCCAACCCCAATAAACATTTTTAACAAAATAAAAGATGGAAGTAAATTATATAAATGATTAGCTAATATTTGTAAAATGCTTTGAAGATGACACAAAAGACAGAACCATCTTGTTAGTCTTTAAAGTGCTGCATAGTTCTGTCTTCTGTTTCAGCTACACCAGACTAACACGGCTGCATCTCTAACACTTTGAAGATGACAGTCTCCATCCCTAGAGATTTTTAAGTATTTGGCTTGACAAAGCCCTGGCTGGGTTGATTTAGCTGGGATTGGCCCTGCCTAGGGCAGGGGGCTGGATTTGATGACCTTCTGAGGTCTCTTCCATCTCTATGGTTCTATGATTCTATGATCCTTTGCTAACACTGAGTGTCTCATCCGTAAAATGTCCCATAGATATACTTGAGATTAGTGCTGTTCTGTTCGAATAAGAATTGTGGGACAGTGCTGATCCATAACCACTAATCTGGTGTCAGGTAAGCCCTACTGGTATCCCATATTATGCATTGATCTCATGTGATAAAATGCTAGTTCTATATAGAAAGTTAAGTAACATACTTCAAAGTCACAATTTTGTTTCAGGCCAATTCCACAAGCCAAATACACAGGGAAGGGTTGGAACTTAACTTCATTTACAAGTTTGATTCCTATCAGGGATGAATGAATAAAGATATCAGCTGGCTCACACACTGCCTTTCTTTATCAACACTTCCACTGCTTACTGGGCTCTTAGATGACTTACAAAAACCTATTGGAGAACACTTCAGTCTTCCCTGTGCATTCATTAACAGATCTTCAAGTGCCTGTTTTGTTACAAACCAATTCCACAAGTCAAATACACAGGGAAGGACTGGAACTACAACTCATTCACAAATTCAATTCTCACACCCATGGACTGAATAAAGACACTGGATGGCTGGGTCATTATTAGCCTACTAAACAATGAAGGTGATAATGGTTCTTTGTCTATGTAGAATCTCATGATACCATCAACATGTTTTGTCAGTCTTTAGTGCTACCTGACCATTTTGTTGAATAGTGATAGAGATGCAGCTGTGTTAGTCTGGTCTAGCTGAAACAAAAGACAGAACTATGTAGCACTTTAAAGACTAACAAGATGATTTATTAGGTGATGAGCTTTCCTGGGACAGACCCACTTCCTCAGATCAATATGTGGAAGAAAATTGGCACAACCATATATACCAAAGTGATACAATCCAAAAAATGAACGCATGTGAAATTGACAAATCAAATTTTAGAACAGAGTGGGGATGAGGGGGGAAGGTTAGTGTCTGTGAAGTAATGACATAGGGATGATAATAGGGGAAATTTCTGTGAGGTAATGACATTAGGGGTGATAATTGGGGAAGCTATCTTTGTAATGGGTGAGATAATTAGAGTCTTTGTTTAGACCCATACATAAAGTGTCAATTAGAAACACTACCCCAGGGTATGTCTACACTACCCCGCTAGTTCGAATTAGCGGGGTAATGTATGCATACCGCACTTGCTAATGAAGCCCGGGATTTAAATATCCCGGGCTTCATTAGCATAAGCGGGCCGCCGCCATTTTTAAATCCCGGCTGCTTCGAACCCCGTGCAGCGCTGCTAGACGGGGCTCGAACTAGGTAGTCCGGACTAGGTGCCTATTCCGAACTACCATTACTCCTCGTCAAACGAGGTGTACCGGTAGTTCGGAATAGGCTACCTAGTTCGAGCCCCGTCTAGCAGCGCTGCACGGGGTTCGAAGCAGCGGGGATTTAAAAATGGCGGCTCCCCGCTTATGCTAATGAAGCCCGGGATATTTAAATCCCGGGCTTCATTAGCAAGTGCGGTATGCATACATTACCCCGCTAGTTCGAACTAGCGGGGTAGTGTAGACATACCCCCAGAGAATACCACTGACAATCTGGTAGCAGACCTGTGTAACTTTGTTCTCACCCACAATTATTTCCAATTTGGGGACAACTTATACCTCCAGATCAGCGGCACAGCCATGGGTACCTGCATGGCCGCACAGTACGCTAACATCTTTACGGCTGACTTAGAACAACGTTTTCTCAGATCCCGTCCCCTTTTACCTCTTCTCTACTTACGCTACATCGATGACATCTTTATGATCTGGATGCATGGCCAAGAAACACTGGATGCATTCCACAGAGACTTTAACAACCTACACCCCACCATCAATCTCAGCCTGGACCATTTTACATGAGAGATCCATTTCCTGGACACCACAGTACAAATCACCAATGGTAAATTAGACACCACTCTCTACAGAAAACCCACTGACTCCTACAGTTACCTACATGCCTCCAGCTCCTATCCAGGACACACCATACAATCCAGCGTCTATAGCCAAGCCCTCAGATACAATCACATCTTCTCTAATCCCACTGACAGACCAGAAAATGTAGGATCTCTATCAAGCATTTTTAAACCTCAATTACCCACCCGGAGAAATAAAAACACAAATTGAAAGAGCCAAACGGATACCCAGAAACCATCTACTTCAAGACAGACCCAGGAAAACCAACAATAGAACATCGCTTGTCATCACCTATAGCCCCCAACTTAAACCTGTCCAACGCATTATCAGTAAACTACAACCTATACTAGAACAGGATACTACACACCGAGAGGCTCTGGGAGACAGACCCACAGTCTCCTACAGACAACCACCTAACCTCAGGATGATTCTTACCTACAACTACAGGACATACCACACTAATACCAACCCTGGAACTTTCCCTTGAAACAAACCCCAGTGCCAGCTTTGTCCACATATTTACTCTTCTGACACTATTATTGGACCTAACCATGCCTATTAAAAGATCAAGAACACATATTCCTGTTCATCCAGAAATATAATTTATGCTATCATGTGCCTAAAGTGTGCATCTGCTAGGTACATTGGACAAACGTCTCAGACACTTCGGCAAAGAATCAATGCACACAAAACAGACATAAAACTCTCTCATAGAAAGAAAGCTGTTGCTTGCCATTTCTGCGAGACTGACCATTCCCTGAATGACCTTAAAACATGCATATTGCTTCAGAGAGACTTTAACTCCAGACTTCAACGAGAAGCTTCTGAATTGTCATTCATGCTTAAATTTGACACTTTATGTATGGGTCTAAATGAAGACTCTAATTATCTCACCCATTACAAAGATAGTATCAGAGGGGTAGCCGTGTTAGTCTGAATCTGCAAAAGCGACGAGGAGTCCTGTGGCACCTTATAGGCTAACTGAAGTGTAGGAGCATAAGCTTTCGTGGGCAAAAACCCACTTCGTCAGATGCATGTAGTGGAAATTTCCAGAGGCAGGAATAAATATGCAGGCCAGGATCAGGCTGGAGATGACCAGGTGGATCCAATCAAGGAGGATGAGGCCCACTTCTAGCAGCTGATCTGGAGGTGTGAATTCCAAGAGAACAGAAGCTGCTTTTGTAGTTAGCGAGCCATTCACAGTCTTTGTTTAATCCAGAGTTGATTGTGTCAAACTTAAAGATGAACTGTAGCTCAGCAGTTTCTCTTTGAAGTCTGGTCCTGAAGTTTTTTTGCTGCAGGATGGCTACTTTTAGATCTGCAATTGTGTGTCCAGGAAGATTGAAGTGTTCCCCTACAGGTTTTTGTATGTTGCCATTCCTAATATCAGATTTGTGTCCATTGATTCTTTTACGTAGGGACTGTCCTGTTTGGCCGATGTATATAGCAGTGGGGCATTGTTGGCACATGATGGCATATATTACGTTGGTGGATGTGCAGGAGAATGTACCAGTGACAGTATGGCTGATCTGGTTAGGTCCTGTGATGGTGTTGCTGGTGTATATATGTGGGCAGAGTTGGCACCGAGGTTTGTTGCAAGGATTGGTTCCCGAGTTTGAGTTATTATGGTGTGGTGTGTAGTTGCTGGTGAGAATATGCTTCAGGTTGGTGGGTTGCTTGTGGGCAAGGACCGGCCTACCTCCCAAGGCCTGTGAAAGCGAGGGATCATTGTCCAGGATGGGTTGAAGATCACTAATGATGCGTTGGAGAGGTTTTAGCTGGGGACTGTAGGTGATGGCCAGTGGTGTTCTGTTGGTTTCTTTCTTGGGCTTGTCCCGTAGCAGGAGGCTTCTGGGTACACGTCTGGCTCTGTCAATCTGTCTCCCATGGGAAGGAGACTCTGGAAGAATTTCACCACGATTTCAACAGCTTCCACCCCACCATCAACCTCAGCATGGACCAATCTACACGGGAGGTCCATTTCCTGGACACCACGATACAAATAAGTGACGGTCATATCAATACCACCCTATACCGAAAACCTACCGACCGCTATACTTACCTGCATGCCTCCAGTTTCCATCCCGGACACACCACACGATCCATTGTTTACAGCCAAGCACTGAGGTACAACCGCATATGCTCCAACCCCTCAGACAGAGACCTACACCTACAAGACCTTCAACAAGCATTCTGTAAACTGCGATACCCACACGAGGAAGTGAGGAGACAGATTGACAGAGCCAGACGTGCACCCAGAAGCCTCCTGCTATGGGACAAGCCCAAGAAAGAAACCAACAGAACACCACTGGCCATTACCTACAGTCCCCAGCTAAAACCTCTCCAACGCATCATTAGTGATCTTCAGCCCATCCTGGACAATGATCCCTCGCTTTCACAGGCCTTAGGAGGTAGGCCGGTCCTTGCCCACAGACAACCCGCCAACCTGAAGCATATTCTCACCAGCAACTACACACCGCACCATAATAACTCGAACTCAGGAACCAATCCTTGCAACAAACCTCGGTGCCAACTCTGCCCACATATATACACCAGCAACACCATCACAGGACCTAACCAGATCAGCCATACTGTCACTGGTACATTCTCCTGCACATCCACCAACGTAATATATGCCATCATGTGCCAACAATGCCCCACTGCTATATACATCGGCCAAACAGGACAGTCCCTACGTAAAAGAATCAATGGACACAAATCTGATATTAGGAATGGCAACATACAAAAACCTGTAGGGGAACACTTCAATCTTCCTGGACACACAATTGCAGATCTAAAAGTAGCCATCCTGCAGCAAAAAAACTTCAGGACCAGACTTCAAAGAGAAACTGCTGAGCTACAGTTCATCTTTAAGTTTGACACAATCAACTCTGGATTAAACAAAGACTGTGAATGGCTCGCTAACTACAAAAGCAGCTTCTGTTCTCTTGGAATTCACACCTCCAGATCAGCTGCTAGAAGTGGGCCTCATCCTCCTTGATTGGATCCACCTGGTCATCTCCAGCCTGATCCTGGCCTGCATATTTATTCCTGCCTCTGGAAATTTCCACTACATGCATCTGACGAAGTGGGTTTTTGCCCACGAAAGCTTATGCTCCTACACTTCAGTTAGCCTATAAGGTGCCACAGGACTCCTCGTCGCTATTACAAAGATAGTTTCCCCAATTATCATCCCTAATGTCATTACCTCACAGAAATTTCCCCTATTATCATACCTATGTCATTACCTCATAGACACTAACCTTCCCCCCCTCACCCCCACTCTGTTCTAAAATTTGATTTGTCAATTTCACATGCGTTCATTTTTTGGATTGTATCACTTTGGTGTATATGGTTGTACCAATTTTCTTCCACATATTGATTTGAGGAAGTGGGTCTAGCCCACGAAAGCTCATCACCTAATAAACCATCTTGTTAGTCTTTAAAGTGCTACATAGTTTTGACCATTTGTTGTTTTCTACTTAATGGTTCTTATCTGCCTCTTTTGACTATCCAGCCTTTAGGTACTTAGAAACCATTTGATTTTCCTATTACATTCCAGCTTGGCTTTCCCCTGGATATTTTTTACCCACTGCCTCTTCAAAGAAAGGAACTATTCTCCAAAACTACCTCCAGATAAACTACATTGGATTAAGTATAGTCTAATTTAATATAGACTAGTTGTGGCACAGTTCGTTGTTTGAAGTGACTGTGACTATCTTTTCATTGGGGCAGATAAATATAAATGTCTAAAGAAAACATCAATTCTATTAGTAAAGTTAAAGCACGTAAATCATATGACTAGCATTGATAAATAAAATGGATGAGGAGTTTGTCCTGTATAAGTCATAACCTTAATAGTAAAAGGCAGGCAGCTTCAGCATTAATCCAATGACTGATGCAATGACATTTTTGTTATTCATGTCCTCTTACCACTGAATCCACTGAGCTCTATGCACATTGAGCTTTTTTTGTTCTCAAAATGTCAAAGTTACATACAAACTTTATACTTTCCCTGTTGGGGAAAGAGTCTGCTTACTTCATGAGCTATGCTTCCTATATATGGCCCATTCATCTCGAGAGATAGTGGTAAGCAGCGGCAGTGACAATCTATGATTATGCCTGGATTTGCAAATTGTTTTATAGCTTGTGTCCAATATTAGATTTGCACTGTCGATTACAATAGTTACATGCCAATCTACTTTCATTTTCATGAGTCTGAGAATTTTTCCTTCTGAAGCGGAGTTCTTTTGCATAACTTACACGGGTCCTATCAAAAAATGACATGACCTGTTGTAATAATTGTAGCCAGGTGTTGTGATCTGATAACGTAGATTCCCAAGAGCTTGGATTGATGTCAAACCTTCTCATAGTGTTTTTACATATATCCTTGAATCTTAACTTTGGCCTTCCTCTTGCCCTCACTCCACTTCTTAGTTCACCAAAGAGGATTTCTTTGGGAAGGTGTTTATCACTCATTCTCCTCACATGGCCAAGCCACTGGAGTCTTCTGTTGTTAAGGATCGCTATGAGACTGGATATGCCAGCTCTTGATAGGACATCTACATTTGAAACTTTGTCTTGCCACTTAATATTCTTGATTCTGTGAAGGCAGTTCAGGTGGAAACTAATCAATTTTTTCTCTTAGCATGAGTAGGTAGTCCAGCTCTCAGATCCATAAAGCAAGACCCTTAATACGCACACTTGGTATATCAGTATCTGTTTTCAATGTCAGTCTGGGGTTGTTCCATGCTCATTTCATAAGTCTGTGGCTGCCTTCCCAATTCTGATGTTCAGTTCTTCATCCATGGAGAGATTTGTGGTTACAGTAGACCTAAGGTAACAGAATTGTTGAACCACCTCTAATAGACTGTCATTCAAAATGACCTTGGGTGGTTGAGAGACACCTTGAGCAAACACAACAGTTTTCTTCACACTTATGTCAAGAGAAAACTTTTTACTAACTCTGGACAGAGAATCCATCAGTGCCTGTAGCGTGTCTTCATTATGTGTGACAAGCGCTGCATCATCTGCGAATAGGAGTTCTCTAGTGAGAACTTTCTTGACCTTAGTTTTAGCCTTGAGTCGTGTCAGGTTGTAAAGAGAACCATCTAACCTTGTGTGGAGAAATACATCACTGTGTGAGTTTAGAAATGCACAATTTAATAGGATTGAGAAGAATATACCAAAGAGAATAGGAGCAAGGACACATCTCTATTTGACTCCACTTTTTACTACAAAGGGTTCAGAAGTATCATGTATCATATCTATCATATTACACTGTTGCTTTCATATCTTCATGAAAATATATTATGAGCTTATGAGCTTGAGTAGAGTTGGTGGACAACCAATCTTAGTTAACACTTTGTACAGTCCTGATCTACTGACTGTATCAAACGCCTTTGCTAAGTCTACAAATGCTATAAACAGTGGCTTACTCTCTGCATTTTTCTTGTAGTTGTTGAAGAGAAAAAAATCATATCCATATGCTTCCTACAACTTCAGGAAACTACATTTGAAGAGAAGAGGAAGATTCAATTTGTTTCTTTCGTGTATACTTTTTGTTTATAGATTTGTATCCATGTGAATGTAGACCAGTGATGGGCAACCATGGGCAACAGTAAAACAAAATGTTTCATGGGCCACACGTAGAACTCCAGTGGGCCACATGTGGCCCATAGCCTGCAGGTTGCCCACCACTACTTTTAATATCCAATATCACACTTTTATAATCACGGATTGTGTTATGAGTAAGGGAACCCCCTGGTCAGGGTGTGATCTGTCTGTCTGTGTCCAATTACAGACTATATGGGACTGTTGTAATCTGCAGGTTGAAAGCCTAGCAGTTTAGGTGTCACTCAGTGCCCCAACATTTCTTATAGTTGTCTAACCCTTCAAATGTCTAAAGTCCCTCAGTGTCTAAATTTCCACCATTAATTACCCCAAACACATATGTTTCTGATAGTCAGCATGCATGCAGATTCCTTAGTTAGGTATCTAACTCACACCCAATAGGTCCTCAAGCTAGGGGTTCTGTTCCACTCTTCCAAAACAACAAATGGTCTGGTAGCACTTTATAGACTAACAAAACATGTAGATGGTATCATGAGCTTTCATGGGCATAGCCTCAATAGAGATATGGGCTGGCTAGGACACTACCTACTTTATAACCACTGAAGGTTCTAACATCTCTGGGGGTATGTCTACACTACCCTCCTAGTTCGAACTAGGAGGGTAATGTAGGCATACCGTACTTGCAAATGAAGCCCGGGATTTGAATTTCCCGGGCTTCATTTGCATAAGCGGGGAGCTGCCATTTTTAAAACCCCGCTGGTTCGAACCCCATTTCACGAGGAGTAACAGTAGTTCGAACTAGGAAGCCTACTTCGAACTACCTAGTTTGTGCCCCGTGTAGCTGCGTTGCACGGGTTTCGAACCAGCGGGGTTTTAAAAATGGCGGCTCCCCGCTTATGCAAATGAAGCTCAGGAAATTCAAATCCCGGGCTTCATTTGCAAGTGCGGTATGCCTACATTACCCCGCTAGTTCGAACTAGCGGGGTAGTGTAGACATACCCTGAGAGTGGTATCCTTCCTGTCTTAGTATCTATCTATTTACTTTGATCTGCTTAAGTTTAAGTACCCATTCTCCAGATACTTAATGATGCCCTGTCTCACACCCCCCTTCCTTTTTGCTTTTTTTGTTTTTCTACCCTCCCCTTCCCCTTTCCTATTTATTTCGAGTTTCCATATCCCCTACTCATAACTCCGGTCATCTGAAGAAGTGGGCTGTGCCCATGAAAGCTCATGATACCATCTACATGTTTTGTTAGTCTATAAAGTGCTACCAGACCATTTGTTGTTTTTTTCAGCAACAGATTAACTCGGCTATCCCCTGAAACTCCTTTTCCACTCTTGCTTATGGGAGCCCAATCTGACTGCCTAACCCCACACAAAACAACCAGAGGGTTTATAATCTTTGGCCCATTGATTAGAGTATTCATTTAGGATACAGCAGATTCAGGTTAAGTTCCCCACTGCCCTGCTTGATGTGGAGAAAGGATGCAGACATAATTTACCCACTTCTCAGATGTGTGCCCTGAACACAATACTATGGGACATTGTGGTAGTGAGGTGTCCCTCAAGCTCTCCTATTGAAGCTATTATGTAGTTTAAGTATTGTCTGCAAATTTCATTGATGTGGTGTTTACTCTTCCGCCTGCATCATGGAATATTAAGAATGCATCTAACCCAGATCCCTACAGAATAGCTTAGCAGTAATTTTATAAAATGGTTGTATCATGTTTGACAAAAAAAAATCTGATTCACAGAGATGGCTATGTTAAAACCTTCCTAGAAATAGCAGTGTTTAAACACAATAACATTAGCATGGTTCTGATCCAAGTTTGAATAGGGCCATAATTATACAGAACCATAAATGTATAATCAGACTTTTTAGCACAGTGTGACTGATGTGAAGCATACAGTATGTTCTGCACCACACATAAAAGCTGTTTCTTTACATTTGTTGTTTGTCTTTTAGCCAGAGCCAGTCACAGAAATTTTAATGCCTTAGGCAAAACAGACAATATGCCCCTCAGTGGGAGGTTTTGCAACACTGCTGGAAGAGTTTTCATTCACCACTAAAACCCATTCAAGTGCAAAAAAAGGTCTCCAGCTCTGACATAAAAAGGAAGTGGTTAAATTCTTGTTTTAAAAAATGGCAGAAATATGCTCTAAAATGACTAACAGAATCTGAAATGAACAAACGCAATGCCAGTCCTTATAATACTCTCCCAATGGTGTTTTTCAAATGGTCCGATAAATACAGTATTTTTTCATAGTAAAAATCAAGTTACCATTCTAGGACCGAAATATACATTCTTGGCCTGATTCATTGTTTGAAATCAAAAGGATAGTTTTACCACCTACTTCAACAGCAGCATTTCTAGTCTACAACTGTCCTTTATGTTCATTGTTTCCCCCTCTGCTTTTATTGTGAATGATTATTCATTAGATAATTTGGAAGCAATCAGATCCCAAAAAAGATAATCAGATTGGCCACATTACAATTTGGTGCAATGGAGAAGAACTTTAAAGGATGGATACAGAAGGAACAGGATAGGTGTGGGAAGGCTCCATGTACTAGTAGTAACTACATTATTGATACATATCAGAACAGGAGAGAGCTAACTAACAGAGATGTCCATGGCATAATATCACTAGGGCCTCAGCATGGTTCATTTTGGTCAATTTCATGGTCATAGAAGTTTAAAAAATTTTAATTTTCATAATTTCAACTATTTAAATCTGAAATGTCATACTGTTGTAATTGTAGGGATCCTAACCCAAAAAAAGGAGTTGCAGGGCTTGCACTACTGCTATGCTTATTTCTGTGCTTCTGCTGGTGATGGTTCTGCCTTCAGAGCTGGGCAGCAGTGGCTGCTGGTTGGGAACCCAGCTCTTGAAGGAGAGCCACCGCCAACAGGAGTGCAGAAGCAAGAAAGTCCTGGTATGGTGTTGCCATCCTTCCTTCTGTGCTGATACGTGCTGAGTGGGGCCCTCAGTCAGCAGCTGCCATTCTCAAGTCACCCAGCTTGGAAGGCAGTGAAGAAGTAAGGCTGGCAATACTATTACTCCCTTAAAAATGTATGACCTACTATTTGGGTCAGGACTCCAAATTTGAGAAATGCTGGGTTCCTCTGGGAAAGCTCTATAGTAGAGGGGAAAAGCACACAGAAGCCCTGATTTCATGGGAAGGAGGAAACCAGAATTCATGGTCTGTGATTTATTTTTCATGGCTATGAATTTGGTAGGGCTTTAAATATCACAAAGCTGAAACAAATAACACAACAAGAGTTCAAAATGCTGCTAGCACATAGATACCAAGTGCTTGAAAATGTCAGAACAGATAAAAATAAATGGGTAAAGGAATCTTTTACTAAAACCTGTGAATTGCTGGGATTTAGAAGAAATATCACAATGAATGTAATAGAAGGTGATATGGCAGAAAATAGAACAAAGATTGAAAAACAAACTGAAACTGAATCAAGCAAGAACAACAATATAGACAGAGTGAATCTGAAGGAATATATATTAAGAAAACAAAACAAAACCCCACAGAGACCAAAGAATGAAAGGAAGGACAAACAAGACTGCCAGACAAAACTGGAAATGGATGCACAGACCACTGCAGCACAAAATGACATTAAGCCAACGCACAACACACTTAGATGTCAAAAAGAAAAACAAACATCAACTGACTAGTTCAAGACAATAAAGGCAATTTAACCATAAAATATCCTAATCATTAAAAATTTAGAAGCAGCACTTCAGTCAGTTACGGGGTGGCAAGCCAGTGGCTAATCCCCATATATAGAGGAAGAAGAAAATCTGGGCATATTCTGTCACTAGTGGAAATATGCTATACCCAGATGACATTCCCAAGGAACTTCTTACATTAGAGAGCCTATAGGGAATAGAAAAAGGTGTTCATCAGTCTACATGTCAGACCTCCCTCGTCTGGCACCCTCGGGACCTGACTGGTCCTGGATGAGAGATTTTGTCAGACTAGGGGAGGTAATTTCTGGAACCTCCTGGCCAACCCCTCATCTCCTGCTGACCCCACTGGGCAGCCATTGCTGCCTTGGCTCCGAGTCCCACAGGTAGTCATGTCACTGCATTGGGGCTCTGGGTCCCTCAGGGCAGCTGCACATGCCATGCTGGGGATCTGGGACCTGCTGTGTAGCCACGTGCCATGGATCCCTGGTCCACCAAGCTACCACAGCTCTCAGCCCTACTGGGCAGTCACGCACATGTCTTCCAAACCCCACTGGGCAGACCTGCTACCACATGCTGGGTGGCCCCGCCATCAACTCACTGTGGGCAGCCCATTGCCCTGCTGGCCCCGCAGGGATCCTTGACACTGGTCCTCCACCTGGACTCTCTGGTCCTGCAACATCCGTGCCGAACCACGGATGTTGCCAGCCCAGAGAATCCTGGTTAAGAGAGTTTCAACCTGTATTAGCCTAGATCAGAGAAGTTAGAAAATGTAGGAATAAAATGAAAATTGTGAAAAGTCAAGCTGAATTGTTCTTTACCAAGAAAATAGTTAAAAACGGTTTTTAGTTATATAAATTAAAAAACAAGAAAGGATGAGGTTGCGTCACTGTGTAGTATAGATGATACGGAGATTAAAGATAACCTCAGTATGGTCTCCAAACTAAATGAATACTTTGCCTTAGTTTTCAGCAAGAATGATAATGTGCATAAAGGAAATTAGTGTCTAGAAATGGACGTTGCCATATTTGAGGGGAAAGAAAGACTCAAATGGATAAATTTTATCCCAGAATACTCAAAGAACTGAAACATGAGATTGCAAGCCGGTTAGCAAGACTGTTTATCTATTTGTGTGTAGTACCATATGACTAAAGAACATCTAATGCCATACATATGTTTAAGACAGAGAAAATTACACACTTGTTAGTCTGAGTGCAGTAGTTTGCAAGGATTTAGAACAAATTCTGAAAGAACGACTAATTAAATTACTGGAGGTAAATGCTAAATGGAATGTAATACAACATAGGTTTCATGCCCGAATAATCTGGTCTCCTTCTTCAAGAAAGTAACTGAAATTGTAGATAGAGAAATGTGGTAGATCCCATCTAGTTGAACTTCCATAATGCACCATATAGGGGATCATTGCAAGAACTGTAAACTGGATAAGAGGAATTATACTGGGAATTTTACAGAGACTATACAATCCATGTGGGCCTTCCTCTCAAGGTTACTGCAATCCCACCAAATATTTTAAGAGTATATCCATCCTTATGTTTCACATTTGGTATTGTAGCACAGTGTACTGTTGCTATGTACTGTCTTCTGGATATATTAAGTGAGTTAGCTTTATGCATCTTTATGAGTTTTGGAACAGTCTACAATAAAGAGACACAAGCCATTGTCAAATCATGGTCTTGGAGACCAGAAGGGAGAAACAGGTGGTCTGCTACAACCTCTTGTATATCACAGGCCATTAAATACCTCCCCAGCAACCTGCACATAAACCCAACATCCAGATTTAAACCCACATATTACAGTTCCCTGAAGATTAAGCTATTGTGTACCACAGGCACAAACCACTAGAACAAAGGTGCATCAGTGCCCAAGGCTTCTGCTATGTCAGGGAATTGATTAAGTGAGTGACACACAGATGATTCTATCAAGTGACCTGTGCTCCATGCTGCAGAAGATGGTGAAATCCTCCCCAAGTTTACTGCCAATCTGCCCTGAGGGAAAATTCCTCTCCAAGGCCAAATATTGCAATCAGTTAGACTTAGAGTTGCCATTTGTCTTGTTTTTGACCACAACACTTGCTTGAAAAGAGACTTCGGGCAATCCAGTCAGCACCACTAACTGGGCCATTAGAAGTTTGGTTGGCTACACTGTGGGGGTGACAGCCTACATGCCTGGTTCCACTGCTGCATGTCTTCCAGGAAGCAGTTGATACATGCAGCTCCTATGCAGAAGAGCAGTCAGGGAAGCCCTACACGCTACCCACACACACAGCTGTTTCTCTGAGCGCTGACTAAGCAATTCCTATTGGCTGGGAAATGCAGCTAGAAGTTTCAGGGATGGCGGGTAAGGATGGCAGGTGGAACCCCTTGGCCTATTCCTCAGAGCCAGAGGGAGTAGATTAGTTACCACTTCCCAGAAGCTGCTTGAGCTCAGGGTTGCCTCAAACTTGTAGTTCTCACCCCATCCCTGAGCCCCTTCCTTTCTCCACACTTCTCCTATACCCCAAACCCCTGCTCCAGCCTGGTGAAAATGAGGGAGGGAGGATGGTCTGAGCAGGGGGATGGGGCCTTAATGAAAATGGTGGGTCAGCAGAGTTCAGTTTTCTGCAGTTTGATATTTGGAAACTTTAATGAGACTGTGAGCACATGAGCAAGGACCACTAGCCAATTTTTGTATACTCATAACTTGCCTTTTAGGACAAAATATTTATGACAAGAAAATAGTTGTGGGGAGAGAGGAGGCGTGGAAAAGTTTTATTGGCAACAGAGGCATCATATTAGCATTCTATAGAAAGGTATACCAAGTGGCACATGTCCATGTCATTTTAAAATAGAGAAATGAATTTCAAATGGCATTTCTGGGTTTCCATGCAGAAACACACTTTTTCCTGTAAATAATCTTCAATGCCATCATTTGCTTAAAATAATCCTGTCAGAAAGCAGGATGCTGGTTATGTTGGACAAGGCCTTTTGTGGATTTTAGCTTTGAGCACGTGATGTGGGTATGATCAGTACTCTTTTAGGCAGCTGTTTCTGTCCCTATGTCTTCAAACCCTTCCCACTTGGCTGAGCGGTGAACACAGTCCCCATTGGAGGTAATTTTTGAAATAGATCCACAGTGGCTTGGCTCTCTGTGCATTTCATGTACGTTCTTTATTTATGATGATGGTGACATGGGTTAAAAATAGAACAAATGCTAAGACATTTGTATTGTTCGTGAAACATCAAACACTCTGGTTTTGTTGCTGTCAAAACCACTCATGTCAGGTGCCTTTAATTTGACAGCTTTGTTCCTGCTTGTCACTCTCTTGTGCAGTGGAAGTGCTGTGGGAGAAACTGGTAGTGGTTTAGTAAGGAAAAAAAATGCTTACTACAACCTTCCGTTTTGCTGGACTATGCTGTTAAAAATATATGTTGACAAACCGACATACTGTGGACATCAGAATTCAAAGTATCTTTGGAAATATTTTTTTAAACTAAGCAGATTGATGTTGTGACAATTTCACCCTCTTCTCCCATTCCCCAACCAGTATGAGGCAGCAATACTTTGTTTGACAGCTGATGCTATTTATTGACCTCAAACTATTTGCTAAAATGACAATTTGCCAGGTTGTTTTGGTGACTAGGGGACATTGGTTCCATTCACAAAAGAGTTGAAGGACGAGTTTCTTTGCTAATCTTTGACTAAGGTGCTTAGTTTCTCAGTTGTGGTATAAAAGGCCCAAGTTTGTCTCCCCTCTTCCTGATACAGCGCAATGACTTGAAGCTAATGCACCTACATCTCCAGGGAGTACTCTACAGATCAGGCTATAGAGTTATTCTCAGGTTCTGACTCTGGCCCAAGCACTAATCAGGTCTTTTTTTTTTTCAGATCATAAAACAGCTCTTACAGGAGACTGACTACACTATAACCGAGACTATAAATGAAACTGTACTATAGCACAGTGATTAGATCCTGTCACATAGAAAACAACCCTAAGTTCAGTTTCCCTGTTTCCCACCAGACAGATCATGTTTTGTTTGACACAAAATGATAGTTTAGTTGGCTTTTTCAGTTCATCAAAAATTTGAGGGAATTTTCTATTTCAGTTCATGTTGAACACATTTTTGTTTGTTGAATTTCGGAATTGCAAGTCGACCAAAACAAATTGGCTATTTGCTCAGCTACAGTCATGTCATAATGCACTTACAGCTGTGATATTTGTCAGTGCACGGTACACAAATGTGTTGAGAAACTGCAAATGAAATCTGTGGAAACTTGAGAAAAATGCAGTTGGCAAGTAAGCAATCTTAAGACAAATCTCTTCAGGTCTACAAAGCCAAGGGAAGCGTAATTAAAATTACTCAGGGCTTAATAACATGTCTACTCCCATTCTAAGTTGCTTCAAAAAGATTTTGTTCTGTGGTTAAAGAGCTGACCACAAGGAAATTAAAAAAGGAGTTTTATGGAATGTCATTTGGATTTCACCTTGGCTTTCACTGAAAGATCCCAATTTTGCAAGTTTCCAATTCTGTTCAATATCACCCATAGCCTATAAATTTAACCTTACCTGCTAATCTTGTTTGCAAACCAATATATTTTTGATAAACTTTTCACAAGGCCTGCAGGATGTTACCCCGTAAGATGTTAGCTTCAGCTGAAGATATAAGATATGATATGGTAGATACATAATACAGTAGAGATAAGATATAAGATACAAGCTTTTCCTTTCTTTGTTGAAATAGGGTATAAAGTTAGGATGTAAACAGTTATATGTAATGGGTAGTCGAAAGTGCTGAAACTGGCACATCAGGTTGAGATAGGTGCTACTACAAAAGCTACATACCAATGTGCACAACAACATACAGACATCCTAAGTCCTGAAAATAGAATTATCAGGCCTGGCATGTGATGACAACCTCATAGGTGTAGGTGTTATGACATAATTTTCTGAATTTAAGAGCAGTACTTCCCAAAATATATCCTAACTTGAACGGGCAAAACATCCTAATTACTCAGAAAGAAGGAACAGCATGAGACTTGTGGTATTCTCTAAATGTTAGATAAAAACACCACCTTCTCATAGGGACACAACGTGACAGCTCATGCATATTCAGAGAGGGGGCTCAAATTGATTCTCTAATTAAATACGAGTACCCACAAAAATCTTATGGTGTGGAAATCTATTTTTGGCTTTGAGGGTTGGCCTAGAAATGATACAATTCAGCTTATAAACGTGGACAACCAAGACTGTCATCTCTTCTTTACTTACTCTCTAAACTTTCATTGTAAGTACTACTGAAGCCTTTAGTTTCTTACGCTATCCTAATTTCTCATCTCTCACTGAGACATCTGCTATTCCAATGGAGTAGGCTGGTCCTATAACTCCTCAAGGTCATCAGGAGGGTGTGAGTATGGTGTTCTATTAGGCAATTGCAATTGTATGCTTTGAGTATATCCATGTTACCACCTGGAGTTATTAGAACTTTTTATATAATTATTTCCTGTTGCATAATGGTATGTATACTTATGGTGCCTATTGCAATAAAGGTAGCTATTAGTTTGACATACTACAAATGTGGAAACTCCCTCTCAGATGCAGAGATCATCAGTAATCTCTAACTTTGTGACCAGAGGCAGGGGACGAACCAGGAATTTTCTAGGTGATTTGGCGAGCCTTATACCCAAAATATATATTCCTAAACTCCCTGCCAGCACACCAGAGTGTGGCATTAGGGAATACTGACTTCCATTCCCAGAGTTGTGTCTGAGTTTTTGTGGGACTTCAGACAACTTATTAAAACTTGCTGGGCCTCAGTTTCCTCATCTTTTAAACTGGAATAGCAAGGCTTACCTCGTATGAATGTTTCAAGAGTGAATGCATGCTTGCAAAATACTTTGAGATCTTCACATTAAAGATGGTGTAGAAGTGCAAAGTATTAATACCATTTATAATACTGACTCCGCTTTACCTCCACTCTCATGCTGAAATGTTGATAGATTCAAAGATTTTCTTTTTCATTTTAAGATGCTAGGTACACAACATAGGAAGAAAAGAAAAGGTGTGCTAGAGCAAAAGTTCCTTAAATGTGGGTCATGCTCATTATATTAAACTAGCCAATTAGCCCGTCATAAGACAGGATTTTCAGGTCTCTCCTCTACGTCGGTCTTCTCTCTTGAGCCTCCGGTCTCTCGCTCCGTGTCTCTTTCTCTATCTCTTCTCCACCTACTGCCTCCCCCCCTCTCTCAGCTCTCCTCCACCTTCTGCCTCTCTCTCTGTCTCTTCTCCCCCTCCTGCCTCTCACTCTCTCTCCGCTCTCCTCTGTCTCTGTCAGGGATGCATGCTCGTCCAGGCCCCACCCCATGGGCATGTACGTCACCGTCCTGCCCCCACTGAGCCTCTTGCCGTGGGGCTCGGCTGACTTCTGCGCCGGTCAGCCGGGCCGCCGCGCAGGAGCAAGCAGCACAAACGGCCTCTCTTTCTCTTCTCCTCCTACTGCCTCGCCCACTCTCTCTCAGCTCTCATCCGCCTCCTGCCTCTCTCTCCTTCTCTCTCTCTTTCTCTTCTCTCCCTCCCACCTCTCACTCTGTGTTTCTCTTCTCCTCCTGCTGCTGCACTTCTCTCACTCTCTCTCTTGCTGTCCTCTACCTCCTCTCCGCCTCCTCCATTCTCCTGTCTATCTCCTCTGCATCTGCTCCGATTTCCTCCTTTTGAATCCGGCGCCCTTTCTTGATGTCAGAGATGAATGCTCATCCAGGCCCCACCCCTTGGCTGTTCCCTCTGGGCAGCGCTGTTGCCTCCCATTGTAGCGCTTGGCTGACTTCTGCACCACCCATACTGCTATAATGTTCTTTCGACAAAAAGTCGAAAGAACAGAGGGGTTTTTCCAATGGCAGTAAACCTCTTTCTACAAGGAAGAACACCTTTTCCAAAAAAGTTTTTCGGAAAAAGGCGTGTGGGGACATGGAAGAGGGAGTTCTTCTGAAAAAAAGGCCTCCAGGAAATAACACAGGTGCCCTGGTGCCCACTCTGTCCAAACTAATCGAAACTCTATAGTTCCTGTCTCCTGGCAGCTCTTAAAGTTACAGGTACCCAGAACAAGCCTTGTGGCAGGAAGCCAGCCCAGAGAGCTGTACCTCACCTTGCGGCTCTGACTGCCACAGGAATTTTGACCTTTGGCCCAGCCACAAGCCCCCTGAGACCTCCTTGGCCCTCACAGGGAGCATAACTAGGGCTCCCAGGACCCAGCCAGGGGCCAGAAGAGGTGTGCACCATTGTGGTCCAGGGAGGAGATCCTGTCCCTGCTGGAGTTATGGGGTAAGGAGGAGACCCTTCAGGATCTCTGCTTCCAGTGGCGCAATGCTGACATATACGGTCAGATGGACAAGTCTCTGGCCATGAGAGGTCACCACCCCTGGACTCTAGAACAAGTGAGGAGCTAGGTCAAAGAGCTCCAATAAGACTTCACCAGGGCAAGAGAGCACAGCTCTCACTCCTGGGCAGGACCCCATTCCTGTCCCTACTACAACAAGCTCCACCGAATCCTGGGGGATGGAGCAGCCCCTTCCCCACCCATCGTCGCCTGCCTGGGGTTCCCTGGTGAGGAGGAAGAAGTGGAGGAGGACGAACTGTAGGAGAGGACCAGCACGGTCACCCTCACCCTGAAGCTGGTACCCCAGGGCCTAGATATTTCCTCGGAGGCGGGGAAGGGATCATCAGGTGAGTGCTCTCAGTTTTTCACACACACAGGGTGGGGGATGCCTGGGAACATGCAAATAAAGCCTGGGATATTTAAATCCTGGGCTTCATTTGCAAGTTCAAATGACTACATTAGCCACCCTAGTTCGAACTAGGGTGGCTAGTGTAGCCATACCCTCTGAGAGCTAGGCAAGCAAGCATCAGAAGCAGAGAAATAGCTGTCCAGGGGGGTCCCTTTAAGCACTCATCTCAGCTAGCCTTAGGCAACAGCACCCAGAAGCAACTGCTGACCTAATGCCCTGCGTGAACTGGTTCCAGGTGGCCTTAAATGCGAGATAGCGTCCAATCAGTGTGGACGCTATCTTTCAAAATAGCACATTGCTATTGTCTTGCACTTTTGCTGTCTGGACACTCTCTTTCAAAATAAGCTTTTCCAAAAGATCTCTTCCGGAAAAAGCTTGCTGTCTTGACGTAGTCTTGGGTTCTCCTGAGCTGGGTCTGTAGCCTGATGGTGGGAAGGAGCATGGTCTATCTAAGGAGAGTTCTAATGGCTTGATGAGTGAAAGTAGATCCATAGGCAGGGACCATTGACGACAATTGGCACTTTCTCCTCAACTCCTCAGAGTGTCATAATTTAAAACAGTAGAACATGAGAGTCATGGCAGGATTGAGTGGCACTCAGCTTCATCTTCTCATTGCCAGTCCAGACTGCTTCCCTATGTCCCGTATTTTTGTTACCTCCCCAAGAGACAGAGAAACACTGTGAAATAACTTGGAGAATTTTGGAGGAAGGGAACAAAGCTAGAGGACATTTTAATTTAGGAGGGGGAGGGAGAAGTGGAGAGGGGAAAAATGCTCAAATTTTCAATAAATCCAAATACATTTCAGATAGGCAGACATTTTTTAGGATGATTTTTCTCACTAGAACCTTTTGAGTAGAGCTCTTTGGAAAATAGGATATTTTTCTCTGTGGGAATTTTAGACTTTTTGGGCATGTGACGGGGCTAACCTACCACGCACTGAGCAGGAGGGAGAGGAGCCCATTTATTGGGTAGAGCACGCCCCTCCCCCACAGCCCTACTGGGCATGCTTGAAGTGCAGCCTCACTATAAAAGGCTGCCGGGCTGCTCAGTTGGGGCAGACTGCCGGGGAGGAAGGAGCTCCGGCCCAAGCTGCAGGCCCGCCGCCGGACCTGACACCAGATTCAGAGCTGGAGGGACCGCCGTTATTGCTGCTACCATCCCCGAGGCGAGCACACCCCCAACGCCGACTCCGGGGGGCCGCCCGCCCCGCTGCAGTGGACACCCCCTGCGCTGCTGCCCCAGAGATGGGACCAGCTGATGTTGCCACCGCCGCCAGCCAGCCCAGCATTGCCAGGTGGGACCTCCGTCGGCCACAAGGCTGGGGTTGGAAGCAACCTAGGGCAAGGGGCAGGGAAAACCCCAGTGGGCTCAGCGCGTTTCGGGGAGGACCCCCTCCCCCCTGCTGAGCCAGTGGTGGGAACCACCCACCACCATTAGGGCCCTGGGTTGGGGTCCGGTGGAGAGGGAGGGCCCAGACCCCCCTACCCCAACCCCTCAGGGCGTGGACTAGGCCTCAGGGCCTGCTGTGACTGCTGGACTAGGCCTCAGGGCCTGTTGCGGCTACTAGACTAAGCCTCTGGGCCTGTTGCCACTGCTTTAATCTCGGGGAGAAGCAAGGCAAAAACACCCAAACATTTCTGCCAAAAAGCAAAATAATTCTAATTGACAATACTGCTTCACTGTCTCAAAGGAGTTATAGTTTGTTTTCCTTATGCTCTTAGTTACCTATATAGGCCAGGCTCTCTGGTCAGAGTACTTGTCCCACCATGCACCACAATCTCCTCTCTTAGTAGGGAGATGATGTATCATTGGAGATGAAGTCTGTCTGAGAATCCTGGCCCATAGAGGAGAGTGGGGACAGAAGGTTACTGAACTACAGTTTCATATGTTCTGAAGCAGCATATATGAATCAAATTATTAAGACTTTCTGTCAAAAACAACTTTTCTGTGTTTGGCTGTTAGAGTGTTTGACAATCATTCAAAAATTTCCAATGGGAGCAGACACTCTTGGTGTAAAAACTCCTTTTCTCGTAAGCTTGTTTTCTCAAAAATATTTTGATGGAAAGTTTTTGCCACTTTTGAGCTTAAGCTATTACTAATACACAGGATGCCCACAACATTTAATTTGCACAAATGAGAATGTTTACATTTTCTCTCAGTCTTTTGCAGAATGGTTTTGGTGTGTATTTGTAATTGGAAGAATATTATGAATGACCAAAGCAACCATACTGAAACTTTGTGCTTAATTAGAATAATGTTTAAGCCTCATAGGAAGAGTAAAGGGCACTGCATTATCAGTATTATTGTAGCTTGAAATATTTGCAGGGATGTGGCTTTTTTCATTTAGTTTTTGAAGGCATCTAGTGACTTACATACAAATCCCCATAGCTTCCAAAATACTCTTGTTTTGTACTTTAAGGTACTTCAGTTCAAAATCTACTTATAAATCAACCAAATCAATTAATCTCAATTAAATGAGTGACCCACCTCTAAAACATATCCCAAGAAATATACTACCCTAGTTTGTGTTCAATTAAATAAGTCAATATTTATTTATAACATTACAATGTACTACCTCTGGAAGAAGAAAACTTAAGAGAAATATTCACATCAAAAGTTAGTCACTGAATGAAAACTGCTTACTTTCTTAGGTCATTAAGCATGTGTTAATAAAATGCAAATGAAAAAAAAATGAAATGGAAGAGAGGCAGGAACTAAAAGAAAATGTTAACCACAATACATTTGTCGTCTTTTGAAAGGTTTGGTGCTTTAGGTGATTTTTTTTTTTATACTTTATCAGTAGAAAAGTTAATAAATAGTCCTTGGAAGATTCTAAAAGTATCTATAATTGTGTCTGCTTTTATTTGGACAAGGAATTTAAGAAACTCGTAGGGGAACCATTCAAAGAAGTTGAGGTAACATTACTCATCTTTATAGAAAACACATTCTGCAAGTTGATGTTGAGCTAATACCCATTTATATCTCCAAATCCAGTAATCTGTCAAATGCAGAATTTCCAGACTGTACAAAAATCCAATACTTATCTGGATGTATTTGATGGGCAACCTTAAAAATAACCAGTATCAGCTTAATAGCTGTCTGGATTATTTTTGTCCTAGAGTATATCTTGAACTTAGAGTAATTTACCTTGTTAAATTCTAAGCCTGTTGCTATATTTTACTTCAGAGGAAAATAGAAATGAAACCACATGAAAAGTTTTCTTTTTCTTTTCCTGTGGTATAGAATTTAATGAATACCACTGGGGCTTTCAAAATATTTATATATAGACTTAGTCTTAGACAGATATTTTCTCCATTCTGAATGTACATTTGCAACAAATAGTCTATGCGTCATGTTAGCTAAAATTGCCATTCATCTTTTCCACATTTGTAATGAAATCAAGATTAAGATTTAAACAATGGCAGTAGTGCTGTCATACACTTTATTATATGATATACTCTACATGGAGAAGCTGTAGAATAACCTAATAACTGATGGGTGAAACCCTACAGTTTGCTACAATTGAGATTAAAAACAAACAATACCCCAACCCCCAAATACCAGGAGCGAAAAGAAAACATTTCAAAACCAAAATGTATTAATTCTGTTTCAGTTTTTTGGATTTTTTCAATAGGATTTCTACTGGAACAAACCAGATTTGTAAACACAAAAGTTTAGAGAGGTCATACAGCAATGCTATTTATTTATAAGATCTATTCTCTTAAATCAGTCTTGTAACCCTTTCATCCGTAAACGATTTGCTATCACAGGCAAAATGTGCCACACACATGGCTCTGATGGATTAAGGAGTCCTGTGCCTTTATCATATATATTGATTTGGGTGTGCAGAAAATTAATATGAAAGCTATACTCTATTGACTTGTATCTTTGCTACATTGTACATTTTATTTTTCTTAAGGAAGGATGGGAAAGAAATCCTCCAGGATTCATTTCTTTCTCTTTACTTCCCATTCCCCGACTATACTCTCAACAATCCCTTATCAGTGGCAGTTCTCTTTCCCCTCAAAGAGGGCTGGCTGCAGCTCAGTCCAGTACACAATGCTAAGGCAAGCAAACTAGCGCTGACGTAAAAACGACAAGGAGTCTTGTGGCACCTTAGAGCCTAACAGATTTATTGGGGCATAAGCTTTCATGAGTGAAACCCACTTCTTCAGATGAATTGGAGTGGAAATTACAGAAGTAGGGACACATAAGTACAGCAAAAGAAATGCTGAATTGTTTCTCTTCCTGTGCAGTGCTGGTCTGCCAGTGGCGTGGGCAGTGAGGATACCTTCTTGTGGCTCCACATTATGTTGTTTGCAAACACCTGCCTAACTTTCTCTTCTGTTACAGGATGGGCTAGATGAGAGGTGAGTTAGGAGACATAGGTTCTTCTATTCCTGACTCTGCTTTGAAGTGTATGTTCTTCATGAAGTTACTTCCCCTTGTATCTCCTATCTCCTGGTATGCTGGAGGGGGTGGATCCAGAATCTGTCTTCCATCCAGGGAACCAGTGGGTGCAGAATTCACACGCACCCTGAATTTTATAGTCCACTGAGCCACTGATGACCACTGGAAATTGCACTGGGTCAGCCCTGCTAGGTAGTCTGACAGGCCTCCATGAGGTACCATTTTTTAGAAAGCCGCATTGTCTGCTTTTAACCATATTATGGCATGCACCTCTTGCTTTCATGTCCACCTCAATAAGAGATTACCCTGATTAGGAGAATTAAAAGCCACATTGTGGCTAGCCTACCAAAGATATTCTCCCCTCACAATTAGGGTAGAGGGTACTATTTTATTCCATGCATAATATGACTATCAGCAGTCACTGAGTACAGAGTGCCAGCAGGTGCTGCCAGCAATATTTAATGGCCCAGAGAGGGTGAATGATATCTGGAATACCACTTTTAATGTTATGCAATGGGAACCCATGTGACCCATCTTTGGAAATATCAGTTTACCTCCTTAGCATGCCTAGAAATGTTATGCCTTCCCCTGCTCACCTCTGACATAGTCCCTCCATCAACAGCATCATAGATCCACACCTAAACCTGTTGCAGTAACCCTTAATTAGACCCTTAGGCTACATCTACACTGCAGGCTTCTTGCCCATGAAGCTTTTTGTGGAAGAGATTTCTGCAAAAACTTCTTGCGCAAGAGCGGATCCACACTACAAAAGCGCATGGCAAAAGTGATGTGCTTTTGCTCAAGAGAGCATGGATGCTGCATGGATGCTCTCTTGAAAGAAAGCTCTGATTGCTATTCACAAAATAGCTGTCAGAGCACCTGTTTTTGTTGATTGGCTCTTCTGCACAAAAAAACCCTGTTGCCCGTTCACACACAACTTTTTGCGCAAGAACACTAAATACCTACACCGCAAAAATCCCTCTGTTCTTTTGATTTACTGTAAATTTCCTTCACAAAAATGCACTTGAGATGTGGACGCTCAATGGGTTTTTGCGCAAAAACCCTGTAGTGTAGACATAGCCTAAGAGAATAGGCCATTAAAAAGAAACAATTTGAAAAGATTTAATGAAACAAAGTTCTGTATTGGAAAAAAGCAGCACAAGCCTGCAAATCATGTTCATTGCATGTTGTCTTTATGTCTGTTTTGTTAAAACAACACTTACAATTTTCATGCCAGGTTAAACACTATGGTGATGTGGAACTCACAATTTAGGTTGGCAGAACTTTGCATAAAATCATTTGCTATTTTATTTCATTCAATTTTACACCCTCCAAAATGAGTTTTATTTACAGTTTTGATGAAAGAACTATGTTCATGTTCAATTTGGAAGGTTGATATAGAACATGCCTCCTTCACGCCCATTTGTTCTCAGAAACAAACACATTTTTGTACCAAAATGGTGGGTACTGAGGTGCTTTTTTAATGTATCAATTTTTGAGTTCAGAAGATGTGAAAAAGATGTGTTGTAACTGCTCTATTCACCTTTGTTTTATGGCACAGGTAGGGTCCACTTGTCTGAGTGAGATGCTATTGGCATAAGACCAGATATGGCTCAGAGTTAGCTCTAAAGCTAGGTTTATGCTCAGAGCTAGGTGTATGATTCCCGTCCTGGGTAGACATGCTAGTACTAGCTTTCATCTGAGCTAGCATGCTAAAAATAATAGCATAGTCATGGTGGCAGCAGCAGACTGGCACCATGCTAACTACCTCAGTACAAAATGAATATGTAAACCTTGGGTTCCAAATGAAAGCAGCTAGTGCAGTGCCACCACTGCTCCTGCCTCTGCTGCCACAGGTCCACTACTATTTTTAATGTGCTAACTCAGATGAGAGCTAGTACCGCTATGTCTACACAAGCCAGGAATCACATGCCTAGCTGCAAGTGTAGATGTAGCCAAACACCAGGCTACATTAGCACTAGAAACCTTGGATGGGATAGCAATGAAGGTTGGCTTATGCTGCTTTTTATCTCTTTTTTTCTTTTGGGTTGCATTTCTATACCAATGAAAGCCTTAGTGTAGATATAGTTATATCAGAATAAGCATCTTTTTTAAACTATTGCTTATTCTGCTCTGGGAAGTGACAGCAGCACAGATTTTCCTGCTATAAATGACATCTACACTGGCGGTGGGGGGTGGGGGAGGCAATGTTGCTGGCATATCTATATACCAGCAAACCTTTTCTAGTGTTGAGTTGGCCTAAGCCACATGCATATTGCTACAATGCAAGGGTTGAGGAATTTTCCAGTCACCATAATTTAGAGCAGTCTCAGGACTATTACATCCTGCTCTTGAAATCCAGGAGATCTGTGAGGTGGAGGCATGTCCCAATTAAAGCTCTTTGGCCTCGTAATGCTTCCTACATCCGAAGGCCAGGAATCTTGTAGCATTCCTGTGTCATCCTAGGATTACCTAAGGTAGGGGGAATCCCCAGGAAATTAGTACATTGTCTTTCCAGTTTAGGCCACTAGAACAGGAGTCAGGGTCTGACACCACCATTTAGCTCCTGAATTTAAGCTGAATGCATCATCATTTATTGGGTGATTTTACTAAGCCACTATCAAATCCCAGTCCTTGCCAATGGTAGGTGAAGCTGAATCACAATATTCAGCTCCAGAAGTGGTGAAGTTCAAGTGCAATCTAAATCTTGGATCTATCTCTAATCATCTTTATTATCATTATGCAGACTGGCTCCCTTGGAGCTATCCTAAAATGTGTGACCTGCTTAAACACATCCTGATGGAATAGAGCGTTCTGTTTAAGTTAGTAAACATTCTGGTTCTGTGCACCAGTGGCTCTCAATCTTTCCAGGCTACTGTATCTCTTTCAGAAGTCTTATTTCTCTTGCATATTTACATGTTTCTCCTGACTTCAAAATTACTTTGCTTACAAAATCAGACATAATACAAAAGTGTCACAGTACACTATTACTAAAAATTGCTGGCTCTCAGCTTTGCCACATAATTATAAGAAATCAATTGGAATATAAATATTTTATTTACATTTCAATGTGCGGTACATAGAAAAATGTAAGTCATTCTCTGTGTGAATTTTTAGTTTGCACTGACTTTGCTAGTGCTTTTTATGTAGCCTGTTGTAAAACTAGGCAAATAGATATGCCCCCTGGAGGAATTCTACATACCCCCAGCGGTATGTGTACCCTGTTTAAGAACCACTTCTGTATGCTATGGGACTGATTAAAACACAGACACACAATGCACATGCAAAGTAGTAAAAAGCTACTTCTGAACTGGGGATTGTAAACTGCACCCTCATTCTGTCAAAATCATGTGAACAAGCAATTTAAGCAGTACAGCCCAGATCCTCAAAAGTGCTGCGGTTCCTAACTTTCATTGGTTTCAGTGGAAACCATGGTCACTGTCACTGATTCTGATTGTCTTCTCACAGGGAAGGAGGAAACCTGCACCCAAAAATGCATATTCAAAATAGAATGCAATGTCCTCCTACTCAACCCATAGACAAATGTATGGGTAACAAAATGTAACTCCAATATAAGAGAAAGCTGAGTGGTGTACTCTAATTTTAAGTGACTGGAGGACATGGAAAGAACATGTAATAATGACCCACTTTTGGCCAGGCAAAAAATGCTATTTATATGGCATTTACTGGAGCATGTAGGTGTTCCTGCATTACTGAAGCTATATCATCCACCTGACAGAGAGAGAAATGAAGGCAGAGTCCTGGAAGTAGTGATATAGGTGTCAAAATATCTCAGCAGAAGTAGTGTACAAAGGTATTTGTACCTGTATTGCTTACAGTAAACTATCACAGGTGGATTCAAAAGGAACAGGTCCAAGCTCTGATATTCCAGACTGTAAGAGCAAAATAGATTTGGTGAACTATTGTGCAGAAACCACACTATTTTTATACTTCTGAACTATGTCTGAATGTGTCCCTTTTCTTCATAAACTAAACTTGTAATGAGAGGAATTTGCAGGTTTTCCAGGTAAATTTTGACTTTTCAGTAAAAAAATCAAAGTAGGTTGAGTTGGAAATGCCACCATGGTGCATGGGGGGTTGTAGTTTGGTTATCCCCTGTGTCCATTCTCTGATACAGGTTTGACTCTAGCTCAAGTACATTTCCCATGATGTATTTCAGCCTCCTCTTTTGGTAAAGAGAGGTGGTGTGTCATGGACAATGGACTGGCTAGGGTTTAGTTAAAAACCCATGTTTCCATCATAGCCTCAAGGAACAAGCTCTGATTAGCCTTTCCTGTGACACTGCTACTTCTCTCTGTCCATTCACATGGATAGATCCTATGGTCTAATATATCATTTTATCACATCTACATGTCTCCTCCTGTAACATGATCTCTAACCCTTTTGTAACCCTCTCTTCTCCCCCAGACTGTCTGTGAACAGGCAAGGACATCCCTCTTGCCTGAGCGCCCAATGTTCTTGAGTTTAACGGAGATCCTGCAGAGGCCCTAGTGGTTCTGGATTTTCTGTCTACCCAGCAGCAGCAGTAGCTCCCTGCTCTTAGGAAGAATGACGGCTAGTGGTGCCTGCACCTAGATATGTACCATATATCTTGATAGCTTCCAGGAATAACTCTGACCTAAATCATGCAATAGATTGCTCTAAGGCAAGCATTAAACACAACCTTGAGCCACAAACAGATAGCCAGGAACAGATAACCCTCCCATGGCATATATTGTCCCATAGTATTAAAATCTCAGACACTTTCTGAGATGGTGTACTTGACAAACTGGAGTTTAAGAGAAGCACTAAAAATCTCTGAATTAATAAAAGCAGTCAAAATAATAGGTGTGAGGTATTTTGGGCAAAGCAGGTTAAAATTACAGTGATGGCTGGTAATAATCATGGTTATAAAACAATAGCCACAGCTCTAAGTAGGCAAACACTTTTTTTACATGCTTCCTCTTCTTCACCACAGTTAGCCTGTGATAAACCAGTCTGAGCACAAGAACTTTAACATTGGGGCACCAAAAGGACTGGCAGATTCTCCTCAAATAAGGAGAGTAGTTTCTTGGGTACTCAAACTTTTCACAATTGCTGGTGGAGACAGGACACAATCTGCCAATACAAACCAGAGCTTTCTGGCTGCAGTTTTCAGTGGCTAGCTGCTGAACAGTAAATATGCTGGAGATCAGTGTTTGTAGGCCTGGATGTTCAGTGTGGCTTTAATATTGGTCACACGCTCTCAGCACTGATTGTTTGACATTGGAATCCAGATCCAAACCCAGACAACTGCTGCTAGATCCCAGTCCAACAAATACTACAAACCTGGAAAAGTAGCACATCTCTAGGCCGAGCAACCTTTTTCCTGCCCTTCAATCTACCAGCCAATCAATGCAGTCCCTGTAGGATCACCTCAATTATGATTTCTGCCCGTGTACAGGATCACCAGATCAAGTTTGCCATTTTGGTGCTGTTATTGATTGTGAATACTCCTATGGCCACCCACACTCTACATTGCACTTGAAAGCTACCTCTGCCTACTTTAATTTGTTCATTCCTGATGCATATGATATGAAACAAGTGACATTCTGCAAGCTTGTTTTCTAGTCCTCACACCTGCATTGCTTATTCCAGTGCTCTCTTCTGTTGCAGTGTAGCTTTCAGGTACATTCACAGCCATACTGTTCTATAGCTCTGTTGCAATGCAAGTGTTCATATTTTTGGTACATCTTTCTCTACGTTTCAGGGAAAACTGTATTCCCTATGCCTTTCTGCATTGTTGTATGGTATATACCAGATGAGGTAATCAAAACCTCCTTGTTAAATGAGAGTAAGAGTCTCTTGAGATGTGATGCTTATGTTCTATATATTTTTCTCTTAAAAATGGCTTCTTTCCATTGGTCAGCAGGTATTGACATAGCTGGGTTACACTGTATTGCATAAAAACAATGACATCAAGTGACTTAACATTAAACTTTTCCATCTCCTCACTCACAAAACACACATCTTAGTTTTAAGGCTGTGGTTAGCTACTGCAAGTAAAAAACAGGGCAAAGAATGAATAACACTCTGTCAATATAAAATAAATGGCAAATATAAAAAAGTTCTGGGCATGAAATCAACAATAATAAGCTAGCAATAGACTTATGAATTGCAATCCATAAAGGGTGAAAACTGTTGTTTTATGAATATTAGCATTTAACATTATGAATAGTTCACAGCATGCCCATCTGGGTCTAACATTCTCAATATTTAAATATCATTCAACAGTTTGAAACTGCCTGAAAACACTCTCCTTCTGCTGGTTCTAGAAATTTATTTCTCTCTTGGTGCTTTTATTTCTGGGATTAAGTACTATCAGCTCTTCTGTGCTACAGATTATTAGACCTGAAAAAAATCTGCTTGGAAAGCAATCTCTTTTTAGTTTTTGATCTTTTGAACAACGTTCACCAGGATTTTAAGAGTTGCAAAAGCTTAAGGATAGCTTGTTCAAATCTGAAACTTTACAAGTGGGATGCACTTAAATGACACTACCAATTGTGGATTAGCAATGGCCACTGTGGCTGTATTTTTGCTAGGAAAAAAAGATATGTTCTTCAGCCTGAGTTAGCTAATTTGTGTTAACTAATTCAAAGTAAAATCTTAGACTATGTCTACACTACCAGGTTATTTTGAAATAATAACTCCCAAAATAATTATTACAAAATAAGCTTATTCCTTTTCACAAGCAGGAGTTATTGTATCAAAATAGCAAGCCCATTATTTCAAAATAACAGGTTTGGTAGGGTGCATCTACACTGTAGTTCAAAATAAGATACGCAATTTGAGCTATGCAAATTGCGTATCTTATTTTGAACTTTTTTCAAAATAGCTTGTTTTATAATTTCGTGCTGTCTACACAGAGTCAAATTTCAAAATAACTATTCCAAAATGTCCACTACTCCTGGTTGAATGAGGTTTACATGGACGTTGGAATAGCGAGACCATTACATTTTGAAATAACAGGCATGCTGTGAAGATGCAGGATAGTGTTGCAGTGTAGACATAGCTGTAGTGTAGAAGCTTGCCTTGTTGTTTTGAAATAAGGGGAGTTATTTCGAAATAACTCCACAGTGTAGACATGCCTTGAGTGAAGACAAGGCAATTTGTATTTTTCATATGAATTAGCAGATACTTCCTCACAATCATTAACTCAACCTGTGTGAAAAGTGAAAACTATATTGTCTTTACTGAGACTTTACCTTGTTAGCCAAGTGGAGTTAGGGATCCTTTTATTTTCCTAGTTGAAGATAAGGTCTATAGTATTATATTTCACAAGCTTACCATGGTGTATATGCTACTTAGTCAAATAAAGCACATACAGTGGGTGGTGAGAAGACAAAATAAAAGAGTTAATTAATTGGTGTGTTCATTAGGTCTAAACTCTCTCTCTTTCTCTGCAGCATTTTTCTTTATCTGATGGTCTATCTGATAGCTCTTTTCTGTCAGTATCCACTCACTCCCTTTCTCCTATTATTTTTCAGCAGTGAGCTAATAAGGCAGCAGAAAATGGAGCTGATGAGACACTCAGGAAAGGAAAAAAATGAAAAGAGGGAAAACATAAAAAGCAAGAGGAAGGAGTGGGACAACATTTTTCAGTTGCTCTAAATTTCTAATTCAATCATATCTTAGCTTAAAGCTATGGGTTGAGTGAACCAAAATTGAAGATAAACACCTTTGAACTGAATCTGCTACTTTGGCATCACTAAAACCAAGCAAACCCAAAGCAGTAGGTTTTCATCTGTCTAGTTATGAATCCTGTCTGAGTCTGTTGTACCCATTACAGCACTTGGCTCTTAAAGTAAACAGTTATGTTCACATAATATTTATTTTATTTTTATATATACACATCATTCTGAGACATCCCATCCCAAAATCATTGTCAACCTACTGCAACATATAGATCACAGTTTGAATAGAATATATATATAATGTTCTCCTTATTCCAACTATAATATATTTATTTCGGTAAGCTAACATCAATGATTTTCTGATGCAATGGCCCAGAATCCTTGGGATAATAAATGTAGTTTTGCTTGGTTCAGGGGGCCAGTGAATTTTTTAACTTGTTTGTAAAATAGCTCATGAACCACTAGCAGTAGAAACTAATAGAGTTTCAAAAATCAATTTTTCAGATTGGTGGCTAAACCAAAATAAAATAAATTTGTTTGACTTGAAAACTAAATATTGTTATATTTTCAAAGTTTCTAAAATATTTTAATAGCTTTGAAAATTAAATTAAGAGAAATTCCCAATGAAATGTGTTTCCAAAATGAACAGTCAAAAAGTTTTCTTTTGGAAGTGGTGAAATGAACATTTTTATTCACAAATTGTTTCAACTTGATCAGAATCTGAATTTTTCTGTGAAATGAATATTTGCACAAATTTACTCATCACCAGAAGCTAATGAAGCTTTAGTCCTTGAATTGACTTTGCAATTTCCAAGAGAGCGAACAGGTGAAGTAGTCTTGTTCCTATTTTGCTGGACCTACAAAACTCAATGAGGGGAATAGAATATCAAATTGCTTTATCAAAAAATTAAATGGCAAACTTTCTACTTGTTCTAACTAAAGATTCTATGTTACTTCTACATGTAAGTTTCACCAATCACATAGCTCTCTATTTCTACTGAAGTTTTTAATCCAAGAAATATCTTATGAAAGAATTTATATATATATATATATATATATATATATATATATATATATGAACAGACAGAATTAAGAAAGTACTAAACACTTATTAAAAAGGTATATTGTAATGGATTTAATGTATAAAGTTGCAGAGTTAAAACCAAAGTAACAGAAAATCTTTTACCTCCTTGGGTTAGTGATGAATCTCAGAGGATTTTATCTTTTGTTTTTTCTCTTGTTTCATTATCTTTTAGTGTTTCATTCTGTTGATGACATGACTTGGCATAGAGAAAATTTAGATAAAGAGTATTCTAAAATACTCTAATTGCAAAATTAATGTATTACATAGTATTAATAATGACATAATTGATCTATTCTTGTCACTGGATATTGTAAGAGAAATAATTTAAACCCAGCATTATTATCTAAATCAAGTAATTGCTCATCCGTATGCTTCACAATTCAACACTTCAGAGCTATATTCTGTGGTGATTTAAATTGATACAACATCACATGAGAAGATTACTTCAGTGACCTGTGCCTGTTTATATTAGCAGAGAATCTGGCTCCAGTATTTTCCAGGAGATGTACTGAGATTTAGCACATTCAGGAGTAGTAGTATGTGACTCTACTTCCTGTCTTCTTAAATATTTGACATGTGGATGCACATTTTTCAGCTTTGTGTTGAACAATGTATTTTGATAAAAATCTGCCTAATACCCTCATCTTTCTGGCCTAATAATAAGGCTATAGTTTGGCAGAAATCCCACCTGACCTTTTCCTCCATTTCTGGATCATTCTAGAAATGGTTCTTGTTTTGTAGGAACTTGTGCCATGGACTATTTTGGGTAATCTTTAACAAGTTATTTGTAAATCAAGCTTTGCTCCCCTATAGGCAAGATATAAACAAGTTGTGTTAATCTCTAAATCATTTGAAGTAAGAGGTTTCAATATTTTTTAAGGAAATAAAAAATGGACTTTTATTAAGAAAAAACCCTAATAAACAATGTTCAAAATCGATTTCATATCTAAATTTCAAGACAGGGAAGTTAAAATCACTAGGAAATAATTTAATCTGAATTGTATAGACTATTTTTATTTAGTTGGATTCCTACAATAGTTTGTGAGTTGAATTTACCACATAGTTTGCTACTATGGGAAACAATAAAATGGCATCTTCATAGATTTTGCAACTTGCTACATACTGGCTCTGAAAATGGCACTTGAAAGAGTCATGATGATAATTTGTAGAACATTTGATGGGGACAGTGAAAGTATTTCTCTCATTGGTTTAAAAGACTAGTAGAGCAGATCAAGAATTTAAATATGTGATTTACTCAAACCTCTGAACAGCTGAGAAACTCACAAAGATTTCTAAATGTAAGTGGCATATCTCTGGTTATCTCTAAATCAGCCTCTGCAGCCTTACAAGCCATTTGGATCCTTTCACACACTGTTATTCCAATACCTTTTTCTAGTTTAACCTAGGTCACTCTGGCCTGGTGTACACTAGACGAGGCAGGTTGGCTTAACTAATTACCAAAATGCATATCTGGATTCAGCTTACCTTAAACCGAGTCACCACATGTCTACATTGCAGGAGGCTGACTGGAGCCCATGTTCCCATCAGCTTCCCTTACTCTTCACAGGATGAGAAGTACTGAGTGTCAGCAGGGCTGTCCTCAGTGGATGATTTGGGGGTCTGCACTAGACCCACTAAATCAAACACTAGAAGTTTGACCTCTGGAGGATGAATCTTCTCCATCATGTAGACAAACCCTCTGAAAAAGCCAATTTTTATTCCAGAGTCAAAGTGTTCACCTGGGAAATTATACAGGCATAATTTTGCTGCTTAATTTTTCCACATAGACAGACCCAAAGGAATTTTATCTAGGGTGTCACAAAGTTGCCAATTCATTGCCATTGTCTCAGAATTGTTCTTAGGAATAACACTTCTAAGTGCTATGTAATCATAGCAATTGGTCATGAGAGAAAGTAAAGCTCCTTATTCTTACTCTTCTCCTCTTTGCCACTGTTCCACTCAGGACGTAAATCCTGGCCCCAAAGGAAACCATTACTTCAATGAATTTCCTGGATTTCGACCGGGCTATAGAGATCAAAGCATGCTCACCTTAATCTCTTGTCTGTGAGCCAACAGGCAAGGAGTCAGCACAGTGGACTGGAGCAGAATGGGAAATACCCTGGCTCTGCCCCCATTTCTCACTTGCCTTCCACAGTAGCTGGTAGAATGGGGGAAAAGGGATGGTTACGTGCCATAAAAAGAGGTGAAGTAACTTATTCCTACCCTACACAAACTGGGGGAGGGAGGGCGTGGCTGGGCAATAGAGTAGGAATTAATTTCCCAGGCTCTTCTTGGAATGGGGTAGCTATGCTCTGTCTCACAGCGTAGATTGTAAAGTCACAATCTAGCCCAAAGGCATTAAAGACAGAAATACAAGAACTATTTCTATCATCTTTTTTAACTTGAGCTAAAAGTGTGTACATTTAGAATGTTGTGAAAATCAAGGAAGGTCTCAAACATTGTTAATCACTGCAGATGGTTACAGACCCATTAAATCCTAAATACCTGTTTGCTTATCAAATCCTCACAGAGTAAGCTACTCCCTGGTTCATGTACGTAACTTAGTTTTAGAACATATAATTAGGATTACAATAACTGTGTTTCTGCTAATTGCTAGGCCTCCAAAATGAGAGAAGTAGATCCTGTTGAGAGATGGGGGTGGATGGAACTTAAAAATGTAGTTTCCAGACTAAGCAGTGGGGGTTGGATGACTCAATATTAACTGTTTGTCTTATTTCTGGGAAACATAGTTCAATTCAGCAGGTACCATCTATGTGTAATAGCTTGATTTCCTTGGCAATCAGTCACAGGAGAACAACAGTACACATAATTTATCACAATTTATCTCTTTTCAAGATAGTTTCATGATGGAAATAGCATAAAGATCAAATTATTTCTCACTCAAAAGAGGATGGGCGCTTTATTTTAGCATGTAGTTCTTGGCAAGAAATTGCAATTTCTTGTCATATATTAGGTCTTCTCAGTATGAGGCTCTCTGTTAGGGCATGTCTACCCTGGGGAGTTATTTCAAAATAACTCCCCTTATTTCAAAATAACAAGGTGAGCATCCACACCGCAGGCCCATTATTTCAAAATTATTTCAAAATAAAGGGCTTGTCATCATATATATAGTAGCCCAGGGCCTGTGAGTCTGTAACACTGATGTACACAGCCACTCCCCGCTTCCTCTCCCTCCGTGGCAGCTCAGCTGAGCGCTGTGCCGCTCAGCTGGGCCCCGGTGGGGGAGCAAGCAGTGGCAAGCGGCCGTTTGGGGTCCGTGCTCCGCATGCATGGGGAGTGCGGACTCCAAGCTGCTGCTTGCCACCCGGGGCCCAGCTGACCAGTGCTCCTGCCAGACCCCAGCTGACTGGCGCAGTGCGCGGCTGAGCTGCCACGGAGGGAGGGGAAGGGGAATGGGGTGCTGACGTACACAGCCACGTCCCGTGCTGCATGGGGAGTTTGGGGCCCAAACGGCCGCTTGCTCCCCCACGGCAGCCCGGCTGAGCAGCACAGAAGTCAGCCGAGCGCCATGGAGGGAGGCAAAGGGGGGCGGGGTGGTGATGTACACGCCCAGGGGCGGGGCCTGGACAAGCATGCATCCCCAACGGAGACAGAGGAGAGCGGAGAGAGAGTGAGATGCAGGAGGGGGAGAAGCGAAAGAGAGAGATGGAGAGAGAGGCAGAAGGTGGAGGAGAGCTAAGGTGGGGGGAGGCAGCAGGAGGAAGAGAGAGAGAGAGATGGAGCGAGAGACTCAGGAGAGAAGACCAACGTGGAGGAGAGACCTGAAAATCCCGTCTTATGATGGGCTAATTGGTTAGTTTCAAAATAATAACCCCTGCTTGTCATGAGGAATAATGCTTATTTTGAAATTGCTATTTCGAAATAGCATTAAGTGTGGACACTCTGCTGCCAGACAACTCCACTGCTCTCATTCTCTTGTAAACTTTAAAGCTGCCGGCCAAAGGGAAAGAGCTTGTGGAATCACATGAGCCCAGCCAGTCCTGTGCCACAGAGCAGCCTTTGTCTGAGCCATGGCAGACCCCAGTGTTCCCTCTGAGTCCCCCATGGTTGCCAGCATGCCTGCAGCAACCTCAGAAGCCACTGGACAGGAGTGAAAGAGGGCACCATCCTAGACTGGTGCAGAGCTCCTGAATCTCATTGAGGTCTGTGGTGAGGAGATAAACCTCAAGGATCTCTGCACCAGAAGGTAAAATGCTGACATTCATGGATGGATGGCAGCCAGCCTAGCCCAGAAGGGGCACAGCTGCACCTTGGACCAGGTGTGGATGAAAATTAAGGAACTCCAGCAGGCCTACACCAAGGCCACGGAGGAAAGTTCCTGCTCTGGGACAGCACCGCAGACCTGCTGTTACTAAAAGCAGCTGGATGCCATCCTGGGGGGGGGGGGGGAGGAATCCCTTCCCTCCACATTGACTCCCACCAAGACATGTCTGTTGTCAGCCTCCACAATGGTGGGGTTGTGGCGGAGGTGGTCGACAACAAGAAGATGGAGGTTGTTTTCTTCCACAAGGAGGAGGAGCAGACCAACCAGGACATCACACCCACCAGCCAGGAGATTGTCAGCTGTTTGGAGCCGGTCCCTCCTTTCCCAGGATATCTCTCAGGGCTCAGATGAACCCAGAGAAGACCCACCAGATGTGTTCTATCTTGTTCCCTATACAAATGCAGGGGCAGGTAGCAGGAGATGAGGGACTGCCCCCTCCTTGCTTGGCCTTCCTGGCCTGGGGATAACACAACATCTTGTGCACATGGATGCACATTGAGTGCCAGTCCGGTGCACTCAGCTCTATGACACTCTCACACAGGAACCACTCACTACTTCTCACAAGGTTCCTACACAGGCCTACCTTACTCCAGACTCCATGGGGGGACACCTTCCCACGACAAGCCACCACTAAGGAGGCTGGGATCACAGGAACACACACAGGAATCTCACATGGCACAGGCTCATGCCCGCACTTTCAGTTAGCATCTGCTCCCAGTCAAGCATAGAAATGTGGAAGACACTGATACGCTGCATGAGGCCCAGACAAGGGGGGAAGGGGGAAGAGGATGGAATCTCTGTACAACTCTCTCTGAAAAATGGCCTCTGCCACTCACACTCACCTCCCCCAGTATGCCCCCCTCCTCCAGTGAGCGGGGATACAAGTTCTCTCTGTGCAGAACACCACCACTTCTGGACACGGCATATGCAGGACACAGAAAGAAGCCGAGCTGCTCTGACCCAGCCTCCTGCCAACAGGCTCCTGGTCTGGCCAACACTTCCCATGCCTGCTTGTCTCTGGGGTGTGGGTGTAGTGAGGCTTCCCTGGGACATCTGTGCCCCTGCAGGAAAGTGCCCACTGTTTAGGCAGCAGATGGCCTTGCTTGAAGCATATAGCCATTGTCTGAACTGAGACCTTCAGTGTTGGCTCAGAGACTAGGGCTAGGCTTCATGTGCAGTGTCTCTGGAATGACTACCCTTGTCACTATTGTTCACAGCTGGGCCAGCTGCAAGCAGAGTATGTCCACCAATTCCCGCACCATCTTCCTGACTCTGTGAGAGCTTCAAGTGAAGGTGACCCTACAAGGACTTAGTGCGGGAACATCTTGATTGCCTCTGTTCCCTCATCCAGAACTTTGATTAGGACTACCAGGAGCACCAGGCTGATTTGGAGCTGAGGATGATGGTGTGGAAGCAGCTGTCATGCCAGCATGAGGCCATGTACTCCTCAATAATATCAGTCATAAAGCGCATGGTCGCCTGCATGGAGTGGTCCACCAGACACCTCTCTGCATCCACCTCTCAACTCCCTGCCCAACTCTCCACCCCATCCCCACCCTCTTGGCTTCTCCTCCTAATCCTCCCCCCCCCCCATCCCAGGAGCTGCCAGGGCCCATGAACACATGGTGGTGGTACCTCTCTGCCAGAAGAAGCCTCCTGATGTAACCAACGCAGGCACCAGTCCCAGCTCCATTCCTGAGTATCTCTCTCCCCCTCCCAGTTTCTTTCCTCAGTCCGTCCCTTGTTGTATATTCCCCAAATAAAAATAACAGTTATTTTTCCAACCGAAAATGCTTCTTTATTTGGTCTGCAGGAGAGGTGGGAAGGCAGGGCAGGGGAAAGAAGGCGTAAGTCAGAAAAGGTACACTGGGTAATGCAGAGGCACCTTGTAGGGAGGCTTGGGGGAAAGTCTCACAGATGGTTTTGACTGAAACTCTCCATTACAACCTCCTGGATGAACACAGCCACATGACGTGCTCACTGAATGGCAGTGGTGCATGGCTTCTCATAAGCCCTGGCCAGTCACTCAGCCTTTGCCCCACTGGCAGGAAAACCTCCCCCTTGTTCTCAGAAAGGTTGTGGAGCACACAGCAGGCTGCCACCATCTAGGGGATGTTCCGGTCACTGAAGTCCAGGTGGATAAGGAGAAACCAAAATCTTTCCTTGAGGCAGCTGAAGGCACCCTCCACAACCATGCGGCACCTGATGAGCCTGGTGTTGAAGGTCTCTTTGGTGAGGTCCAGGCTGCCTGTGTAGGGCTTCATACACAGAAGAGTAAGAGGTAGCTTGCATTGCCCACAATGCACATGGGCATGTCCGCCTCCCTAACCCTGATGGTGCAGTCAGGGAAAAAAGTGCCAGAGTGCATCCTGTGGAAGAGGCTTGAGTTCTGGAAGATGTGAGCATTGTGCGCCTTCCTCAGCCACCCAACATAAATATCTGTGAACTGGCACATGTGGTTCATAAGGACCTGCAGCACAATGGAAAAGTTCTCTTTTCTATTTATATAGTTGGAGACACTGTGGTTGGGAGCCAGGATGGGGATATGGGTGCTGTCAATGGTTCCCCTACAGATGGGGAAGCCCATGGCAGCAAAGCCAGTGACGATGGGGTCCACATTGCCCAGGGTGATGACCCTCTGCAGCAGGACTATATGGATGGCCTTGACCACCAATAGAATCATAGGAACATAGAATCATAGGGTTACAAGAGACCTCAGGAGGTCACCAAGTCCAGCCCTCTTCACAAAGCAGGACCAACCCCAACTAAACCATCCCAGCTAGGGTTTTGTTAAGCTAGGACTCAAAAACCTCTAGGGATGGAGATTGCACCACCGCCCTAGGTAACCCATTGCAGTGCTTTACCACCCTCCTAATAAAATAATAAGAGAATCAAACCTGAATGAGCATGGCACTTCCCATGCCAAACTGGTTCCAGATGGAGCAGTAGCTGTCTGGCATGGTGAACTTTCAAAGTGAGATGGTGATGTGCTTCTGCGGGGGGATAGCAAGTCTCATCCGGGCTTCCTGTTGCCTGAGGGCTGGGGCAAGCCACTTGGAGAGCTCCAGAAATATGACTTTCCACATGTGGAAGTTCTGGAGCCACTACTGGTCATCCCATCACTGCATGATAATATGGTCTCACCAGTTGGAACTGGCCTCCTGCTGCCAGGAGCAGAGTTGCACAGTGTGCAGGGGAGGATGGAAGGGAATTTGGTACTTGAGGAGTGCCAGGGCCTGGGCGAAGAGGTTCCTCAGTCTAGAGTGGTTGTTATGCTCCTGCAGCACCATGTGGACAAAAGGCACAGCAGGAGGCCCAAGAGCTGGCTCCATGATGAGAGTGCTGTGCTGTTTGCAAGGGCAACCAGAGCAACAGCGTGGGGTAGTCAGTGGAGAAGAATGTGAGAAGTGACTGTAGAGATGAGTCCCTTTAAGTACAAGTCTCAGCTAGCCTCAGGAAGCAGCTACAGGAAGTGACTGCTCTCCTGATGCTTTCCCCAGAGTGCTTCCAGAGGCTTTAAATGAGATTCAGGCTCAAATCAGTGTGGACATGCTACTTCAAAATAATTCTGCACTGTTTCGATGGTGCCTTGTAGTGTGGACGCGTTATTTTGGGAGTTATTATTTCAAAATCATTAAATCATTAAAATCGTTAAAATCCACCTTTGAGTGGTTAAAATCCATGTGAAATTCTTCAAAGGTCTCTTTCCTGGAGGTCCATATGATGAAGATGTCATCAATGTAGTGTAGGTAGAGTAATGGTGCAAGGGGGCAAGAGTTGAGGAAACGTTGGTCAAGGCCAGCCATAAAGATATTGGCATATTGAAGGGCCATAGCTGCATCTACACTGACTTTAATTGTAGACTAGGCCTAAGTTACACATTGATGCTAATATGTGAAAAGCTTTGCCTTGTGGATGCTTAAGAAAATGCTTAAAATGAAGCTTAAAATGACAAAAAGAAAATTGTTTCTTTGATGTACATTTGCCATGCAGTGACTTGGTGAACATTTTCTCATCTCAGGAAAGCTGTCCTTCCCCCCTGGTCTTGGCCCAGGTTCATTGACATCCCCCTCCACTCAATCAATGAAAACCAGCTGTGAATCCAGTCTCATTGGTTGATTATGCTGGGTTTATGGCTTATTTATGTAGCCAGGTCTTATTATTGAATCTAGCTAAACATTTTTACCACATTTTTAAAGCACATTTACTTAGCAAGTATATCAAAAAGTATATAGTTGAAAGAAGTTGAATATATAGCAACTGTTCTTCTAGACTGTTAATGTATTTTTCTTTAATACATTTTATGTAAGATTGACAAGTATTGCCAAGTCTAATTGTAATTCATGTAAATTTTAGTAGGGAAGACTGATCTTTCACAACCTTATTACTGCGATTCAAGAGTTTTATGGGGCAAAAAGCATGTTAAATAGTACAAATGGGACCTTATAATTATCAGCTATATCCTACGGAATTATTAAATGCTGAACTTCATCCTAATCTGCTATAGGTTACAATATTTTTGCTACAGCAAGCAAAATTTTGAGTGCTCTCTTCCCATCATCTTTCAAAAAATGTACTACTCTGTTAAATTTTCAATACTTGTTATTTATTAGATAACCTATCCAAATTCAGGTTTACAGTAGATTTTGCCTTGTCTAATGTTCACCCCACATTTACTTCTGCATTTTTAATACTTTAAGGAAGAACAATTTCAGATCTTGAATTATGATGTTTCAGCTTTTATTTGGATACAGTTTTAAACCCTTCACAACCTAATAGGCCCCTCACAAACTCCCACTGCAATAAATGGAAAGCCCCCACAAGGATTTCATGGGAGTCAGATTAGGCCCTAATGCAGAAGTCATCATAGGATGGGATTCTGAATAGTGTGAAAATGATTGGAATAGACTGAACAGAATATAAAAACAGACATAATTTGTACTTGAATTGAGGTAACTCTCTATCTGTGTGAACGTCAATGAGCCAGAGTCAATCCTTTATTTCTTCAATGCGGCCCCAGTTGAGCTCACTATGTTAGTACATATCTGATATCCAAGCATAAATTGTTTTCAACGCAGTAAGATACCAGGCAGAAATTGAGAAAACTAGGTCATGACTAGTGCTGCAGGAAAATATTTTCCATGCTGATGAGTTTAAGAAATTCTAAATTCATGTGCTTTGCTCAGAAATATTCTGTAATTTATCTATTCTTCTCAAACTAATGTGGCCCCAGCATGATCACTCTTCCAGAGCACTCGCCTCTCATTCAGCAGCTCCAGGCCTTGATGATCTCTCCACTGCCTATTCTAGTCGTCCTGTCTCCAGTTGCACCCTGCCTTAGCCTGCTCCAACATAATGTGGTTATCGGTTAATAGATAACCTCTGGCAATTGTTTTAGTTAAGGCTGGCTGGTCACAATTTTACAAGGAGACCCATGGATTGATTTACGTTGTGAAAGTTGATTTTTACAGAAAGAAGGGGTAGAGAGTTTAATATTATTTGGCTGGCAGAGTCTGGAGATTTCAGGAAAATACGCATTAAGATCTATTAATTAAATTAATGTATAAAAAGAATGTATTAGAAATGCAGATAAACTATAGAACTAGTGCATTCCTACACTAAAAACGTTACAGTGGCACAGCTGCAGCACTGTTCTGTAGACACTTAGGCTAGGTCTACACTGCAATGGTAAGTGAGATTAAGAAACACAATTTGCAGTTTGCAAATTGCGTATCTTTTTCTGCTTTACTGTTGACAGAGGCTTTTCCGAAAGTTTACACATCTACACAGCGCCAAATTTCAGAAAAAAGTGCTCTTTCAATATATCCTATATTCCTCATAAAATGAGGTTTACAGGGATGGCAAAAGAGCACGTCCACTTTTTCGAAAAATTTTCCAATAAAGCGGACGCATTCATTGGACCAGCACTGCTTTTCAGGAGCAGTGCAGTCTGGACATAGCTTTACAAGGAGTTCTTCTACCACTGTAGTAAATCTGTCTCTCCAAGAGACAGCAATTAGGTTGATGGAAGAATCCTTCTGTTGATCTTGTGCTCTTGACTGAGGGCCTTAGGCTTGCTTAATGAGATCTGTCAGGGTGTGTATTTTTCATACCCCAGAGCAATATAGCTTGGTGAACCTATGTTTTAGCTATAGACTAGACTTCAGAATCATCATTCACATTTGTGGTATTCTTCTAAAATTTAAGCTCTCATTAGAGAAAAACAAAACAAACAAACAAACAAGCAAAAACAAACAAACAAACCTCACCTTTCCAGCCTCTCTGTGTATGGATAAAACTACTTTATTTGTAACAGGGCATTTAGATTCTGGGACATGCAGAAAATAAGAAAAGAGTAATTATATTAATACACTTGCATTTAACAAGTAGTGATATCATGTATTCATTACAGTTATGATTTGGAGGACCAGTGTGAGGCCATGTGGGCTAGTGAAGTGGGGTTGTAGAGGTATTTTGCAACTGGTTGTGCTAGGCCTTGCATAATTTGTTAAAGGAATATCAGGAGGTTAATTGATTGGAGGGGCTATAAATTCAAACCTATCACAAATTCAGTTGGCCCACTTCCATGCATAATAAGTGAAGAGGGGCAGGAAGAGCAACATCTGGTGTTTGATTTCATTTCAGCCAACCATTCTGTACCGGCAGAAATCTTGTCTGTTCAGGCTTCATATGAGTGACACACATTTTACCTTAACTGAAATAAGGCTATTATTAGACTCTTCATGCACAGCTTGCTGTATTATCCAGAATTTAAGATGTCACTAAAAAAGTTTGTAGCCCTTCTGGTTGCAGTGATAACCTTCACAATGTAAATCAATCTTTGAGTCTGTAACCAGCCAGGCTGAAATAATGTGGCCAAGAGTGTTTAAGTATTAACTCTAACTGGCTTTAAAATATAAGGTTTTTGCTAGCGCACAGAGATAGTTTCCCCAAAAGACTGTGAAAGGTGTATGTTTTATATGGCTTTTGGAGCAAAAACTACAAAATTATCTTCTAACTTGCTGCAGTAAGAAAGTTTTCTTGGGAACTGACACTTGAAATACCTTTAGAACACAAAGTATTTTTCAGAATTTAGGCTCATAGGTTGATGTTGTCTTTATCTGGACTTGATCTAAAAGCAAACGATCATACATTTTAGTTATATTGGAATTCACAAATAGTGCTGCATAGCACTGTTCCAAAGATTTAAGCACCACCTAAAATATAGAATGGTGTTAGATCTCCTTGGCACATGTTCGCCAGCTGGAATATGCTGTTTTGTCAAAGTTGAAATGTGTGATGGAGATGTATTGGTTTCTGAAAAATTTTGGTGAGATGATTTTTAGGTTCATGGCACACTCATAGAGGGTATGTCTACACATGCAGCCTAATTCGAAATAGGGCTTCAAATGTAGGCATTCGAAATTGCAATGGGATTTAAATTGTGGGATTTAAATATCTCACGCTTGATTTGCATCTTCCCGGCTGAGCGCCATTTTTTGAAATTGACAAGCCCAGAATAACTACCCGCGTCTACACGCGGCAGTGAAACGGGCATTCGAAATAAAGCCCTCGTTCGAATTACCTGTTATTCCTCCTGCAATGAGGTTTAATAGGTATTTTGAACTAGGGCTTTATTTCGAACACCCATTTCACTGCTGCTTGTAGACGCGGGCAGTTATTCTGGGCTTGTCAATTTCAAAAAAATGGCGCCCGGCCGGGAACATGCAAATCAAATGTGGGATATTTAAATCCTGGGCTTGATTTGCAATTTCAAATGCCTATGTTTGCAGCCCTATTTCGAATTAGGCTGCAAGTGTAGACATACCCAGAGAGAAAATGTAGCTAGGTGGTTAGATCCAGGTTCAAATCCCTGCTCTGCTCATTTTTTGATAAAAACTCTGCTTTCAATTAGATAGAGTAGGAAGGTGAGCAAGGGTTTCCTAAAGCCTAGCCTAGCACTCTGGCCACCAGGCTGCAGAACAGGGGTGGCCAAATTATAGTTTATGAGCCACATGGGCTCTTTTTACCTACTGTGTGGCTTTTGGAGGTCCCCAAGCTCTTTCCTCTATTCTCCATCTACCACACTTGGATGTAGGATTGCCAATTTTGGTTAGACATATTCCTATATTTTTCATTTCATGACATAATCTCTAATGAAAGCTTAATTTTTAATTCCAGGAGACTTCAGGGCAATCCTTAAGAGTTGGAAACCTTGCAGTGGAGGAAGGGGGACTCAGGACTCCTGCCCTGCAAAGAGTTGGTGGGGCTAGAGGTGTCTGCTAGAGATGACTGGTGCCTGCAAGATGGGGCATAATTCAGAAGTTCCCTACGACAGCTTGAGTCATTCCTCCTTACTCTCAGAGGCCCTTGCCTGCAATTCCCAGCTCTTAGCTCTACCTGGAGAGGCAATGACAAATGCAGGAAGTACCTTGTGCTCTAGTTGGGCAGGGAGAGGTTACAGCAAAAGAAGTGGCTCTCCCTGCAGCTCTGACCTCTTTGCCACAGCCTTTACCCATGGCTACAGCTCTCAACTTGCCAACTCTAGCAACTGCTATGCAGGGAGATGCCCAGCAGCACCATGTGACCAAGCAGGGGTAAAAACCCTGGCAAAAATCTGAGGGCACATGCAAGTGACCATACACAACCCTCTCGCCTACCCTTCTGCCCCCATGGCTTCTGCCCTGCAGGTTGGAGGGTCACGGGGCTTCAGTAGGAATAGAGCTGAAGCCTCAAGCTGCAGCAAGCACATGCCAGCTCTTGGACTTCTGAAGATTGTCATATGTGGCTCTGAGGGTCAGTCAGTTTTACAGAAATTTTATGTGACATGTGTCTTATTTTAATGAAAGATGATATTGCTTATCTAACTGATAAACTGTTTACTACAGTCTTTCTGGTTGAATTGCTTAATATTTAACCCCCAGAAAACAGTAGATACAAATGACTGATGGTGTCCCAGATGTGCATGGAAAATACATAGCAATATGTTTTACCTTATTGGGCAATGATTTCAAATTAGCAATGCACTCACATGTATAAATTTAACTCTAACTTAAGTAGTGATTTCTGGCTCGACACCACAAAATCGAATCATCTATGACACCTCGTCACATATTGCACAATTGATTGACTAGAACATGAGTCCATTGATGTCTTGGAGAGGTGTGTTTAAAAGAGAGAATGTCAGCTTAGTATGGACCAGATCTTTTGTTCCATAATATTTTGTATAACTTTAAAAAGATGACTTTCTATAAGTGTTTAAGCAAATGCTATCTTTGAGGGGAGTTTGTAAGCTATTTTAAAAACCTGTAAAATGCATTTTTTTAAATTAACTTAAAAATCAGTCCTCAGTAGTTAGTTCAGTGTCATTTGTGCTTAGGACAACACAATACCTGCTCCAAAGATCTTAGTCTAAATAGACCAGCTAACCAAGCCGGAGGAGGGAGAGGGGGCATATAGAGGCTTAGGGAGGCTGAAGTGACTTTGCCACTATGATGGAGCAGGTCAGTGGCAGAATTTGAAATAAATCCCATGTCTCCTAGGGTATGTCTACACTACAAAGTTAATTCGAACTAACAGACGTTAGTTCGAATTAACTTTAATAGGCGCTACACTAGCGCTCCGCTAGTTTGAATTTAAATCGAACTAGCGGAGCGCTTAGTTCGAACTAGGAAAACCTCATTTTACGAGGATTAAGCCTAGTTCGAACTAGCTACTTTGAATTAAGGGGTGTGTAGCCCCTTAATTCGAACTAGTGGGAGGCTAGCCGTCCCCAGGTTTCCCTGGTGGCCACTCTGGCCAACACCAGGGAAACTCGTCTGCCCCCCTCCCGGCTCCGGACCCCTTAAAGGGGCACGGGCTGGCTACGGTGCCCGTGCCAGGTGCAAGCCTGCCAGCACCCAGCCAGCAGACCCTGCACCAGGCAAGGATCGAGCCACCCACCCAATGCCCCCCAGCCCTCCCCCTCTTCCCGGGACCAGGCTGGCGGCTCCCGGGAGCTTGCCCGGGACCGCAAGAGGCGAGCACCCGCCTGGGCTAGTGCAGACATCATGGACCTCGTCCACGATCTCCGCACTAGGCACAGGAAAGTGGCTGTCTAGGGCAGGAGAGCTGCCAGCCTGGCCACCCAGGAGCAGGTGTGCAAGAGAATCAAGGGGGTCCACTGAGACCCCCGACCCTAAGCCCTGAGCTTACAATGGCCGTACTGGGTCAGACCAAAGGTCCATCTAGCCCAGTAGCCTGTCTGCCGACAGCGGCCAACCCTAGGGACCCTGGAGGGGATGGACCGAAGACAGTGACCAAGCCATTTGTCTCGTGCCATCCCTCTCCAGCCTTCCACAAACCTTGGGCAGGGACACCACTCCTACCCCCTGGCTAATAGCACTCTATGGACCCAACCTCCATGACTTGATCTCACTTCCCTATAAACTCTGTTCTAGTTCTAGCCTTCACAGCCTCCTGCAGCAAGGAGTTCTACAGGTTGACTCTTTGCTTTGTGAAGAACAACTTTCTGGGTCTGTCTACATTACCCTCCTAGTTCGAACTAGGAGGGTAATGTAGGCGTACCGCACTTGCAAATGAAGCCCGGGATTTGAATTTCCCGGGCTTCATTTGCATAAGCGGGGAGCCGCCATTTTTAAAACCCTGCTGGTTCGAACCCCGTGCAGCGTGACTACACGGGGCACGAACTAGGTAGTTCGAACTAGGCTTCCTAGTTCGAACTACTGTTACTCCTCGTGAAATAAGGAGTAATGGTAGTTCGAACTACGAAGTCTAGTTCGAACTACCTAGTTCGTGCCCCGTGTAGCCGCGCTGCACGGGGTTCGAACCAGTGGGGTTTTAAAAATGGCGGCTCCCCGCTTATGCAAATGAAGCCCGGGAAATTCAAATCCCGGGCTTCATTTACAAGTGCGGTATGCCTACATTACCCCACTAGTTCGAACTAGCGGGGTAGTGTAGACATACCCTCTGTTACTAGTTTGAAGCCTGCTACCCATTCCTTTCCTTTGGAGTCCTCTAGTCCTTCTTTATAGGAACTAATGAAGAACTTTTCTGTATGCACCCTCTCCACCCAACTCCTGCTTTTAGAGACCTCTATCCTGTCCCCCCTCCTCTTTTCTAAGCTGAAAAGTCCTAGTCTCTTTAGCCTCTCTTCATATGGGACCTGTTCCATACCTCTGATCATTTTAGTTGCCCTCCCCTCTCCCACCCTCTCTCTTCCCCTCTCCCACCTCCTTTTCCCAGTCTCCCCCAGTTTTGTTCAATAAAGAGAGATTCTATTTTTGACCACACATTTTTTTTTTTTTGTACATCAGGAAGGGGGGCTAGGGAGGGGTAAGTGGAAGGAGGTGAGGGAGGAATGGGGTATGAGCCCCCGATGGGGAGGACTGGGCTGGCTCTGCGGGCTTCTGGGGGTGGAAGCTCTCCTGCAGCCCCCCAATTGCCCCCTCTCCCCAGATGGCAGCCTGTGGCAAGTGCAGCCGGTCTGATGGCCGAGTGCTGTGATGTGCCCAGTGTGGGTACTCCGGGCACTCCAAGCCAGGACTGCTTTGCAAGCGGGGCACCCCTTAGAACTGTCTGTCCGGGGTGGGGGTCGGGTCCCTTTAAGCACAGCCCTCGGCTAGCCTGAGACAGCAGCTCCACGCTGTAAGTCCTACTCTGATGCCCTGCTGGCGCTGCTTCTGGCCATCCTCAACCCCAGTTCAGGGTCCACTCAATGTGGACATGATAGTTCGAATTGCAAAACGCTAATTCGAACTAGTTTTTTAGTCTGGATGCGTTAGTTCGAATTAGCTTAGTTCGAATTAACTAATTCAAACTAAGTTCGAATTAGCGCTGTAGTGTAGACATACCTCTAGTAGTTCTGGATCATGTTATAATAGCTTAAGGGTCATACAAGGTCTGAGCTCTCAGTTGCAAGCGAGAATGAGTCTTACAATTCTACTTTGAAATAAGGCTTTTAAAAATGAATTTTATATTAACTTTTAAAAAAAAGCACTGACATTTTGAATACACATGCAGGCAAATATGTACCTGTCATGCCAGCCAGCAACATTTTAGTGCAGCTTTATTTATAGATCTATCAGTGGGGGGGGGGGGGGGGGGGGGGTGTGGGAGTGTGTGTGTGTGTCTTGGCCTATGGCCAGATCACTCCCTCCTGTGGCAGAAAAAAAAAGTGACAGGGCTGCGTGGAAGAAATCTTTGTAAGACTCCTTTTGTTGAGCTTCCTCCAGAAGCTTTGTTCAAAGGAGTGGGGTGCCCCTCCCACCTTAACCTCTGTAGAAAAAGCAGGTTTTATCTTCTGAATTTCTCATGGCCTGACAAGAGGCACTAAATCTCCCTGGTTATTTATCCTTACAGGCTACATCTAGACCATGGGTTTTTTTCGGAAAAATATATGCAAATTGAACTCTGCAATTTGTGTATCTTTTTCCAATTTTTTTATGGAAGAGGCTTTTCTGAAATTTGGCCTGTCTACACTGGGCCAAATTTCAGAAAAGCCTCCTCTTTCAGAAGAGTCATTCATCCTCGTGAAATGAGGAAGATAGGGCTTCTGAAAGAGAGCATCTGCTCTTCTGCAAAAATTGTCGGAAGAGCAGACATGTTCCTTGGATGAGGCGGAGTTTTTCCGGGATACCTGTGGTATCCTGGAAAAACTCTGTAATCTAGACATAACCTCACTCTTTCTCCTGAAGCTCTGCTGCTTGTGCTTTCCTATCCACTCTCACCCTTGGGAACCACCCACTCAAAGGAGTGTGCCATGGCTTGAAAAGGAGCCACAAAATATGAATAGCCCATTCCCTCTTGACTCAGAGAACCCTCCCAGAACTTGGAGATGTGAGAACAGTGCCACATAGGCCACTAGCCTGTGTTGCATGCAGGGTGAGAGAAATGCACATGTGGAGTGGACTTTCTACATACAGATGTGCTACGTCTACACTGGCATGAATTTCCGAAAATGCTTTTAACAGAAAACTTTTCCGTTAAAATCATTTTAGGAAAAGCACTTCTAGATTGGTAGGATGCTTTTCCGCAAAAGCACTTTTTGCGGAAAAGTGTCCGTGGCCAATCTAGACGCAGTTTTCTGCAAAAAAGCCCCGATCGCTATTTTCGCGATTGGGGCTTTTTTGCGGAAAACACTACTGTGCTGTTTACACTGGCCCCTTTGGGCAAAAGTCTTTTGGAAAAAGATGATTTTGCAGAAAAACTTGCCAGTCTAGACACAGCCGTGTAGTTGGGGGAGGAGAGGAAGGTCACTGACTACACTAAGAATTAAACAGTTCTTCTGTATTCAAATAAATAGCTTTGTTCAGTTCTCAGGCGCCAAATCGATCTCAGCTGTTAATAGTATAATACCAGAGATGGATTTGGCTCCAGGTTTTTGAGGATAAAGTGGGAAGGTCAGTTAAATTATAACATGCATTAAGAAGGGACTAATGCTTTGCTATCTATTGATTTTCATCAACCTTTGAGCAAAACTATCACACATCACCCCTTTTCCCATAGTTTTATTTTTTTAAGAAAAAGTCTTGTACATAATTATACTGAGAACTAAGTGGGTGACAGATATAAGATTCTTTTAATCAGTCGCATGAAAATATTTATGGTCACATAAATCACAGAAATATATGAAAACTTTTAGGTCTTTCACATTTTAACTACCTATTTTTCAGAATATCTGTTTCTCTCACCCCACATTACACTGTGCAAAGGCAATCAGGATGCTGAATTATCTGTGTATAAAGAATTTTATAATTATATGACCTTGAGTGACCTTGGCTAGACATGAGTGATATGTAAATATATCTGTTTGTACAAGACAGTTGCAGAAAAAATATCTATACAACTGTTAATGTTCAAAATACAGGAATCTAAAAACCTGACATTTTCAATTGTAAGTGCTAGTCATTGATAAGACTAACACTTACAATGAAAAAGTGGTGTGCAAGCTACACTTTTACTTTTCTCTCTTAGTTTCTAATCCTAATACTTTTTGAATACAGAAGAAGAGCTGGACAAATAGAAGAGAAAAATATTAGCAAACCTTTGGCAAATTAGAAACCAAAATTTGATTTGCCATTTTCCTTGTACTCCTTTTCATTTGCTTTTGTTAACGTATTTCTCACATTGCACTGAATGTTCATGGAGAATGAATTTAGGGCTGGTAGATTAAATTAATGTTATGGCTAACCATTTCAAGTTGAAGTGGAAGTAGTAGAGCTACCATATTAGAATTTCATTGCTACAAGGAAAGTGAGGGAGGATAACAAAAGCAAAAAGCTTAGAAGGAGATTTTAGGGGACAAGATCACTGAAATTTCTGTGAACTACACATGAACTGAGGTTCCCAGTTTACCTATGATGTAGATAGTAGGGCACTGGAAAGGAAGTACTTTCAGAGCCCTAGAAGAGGGGGCAAAAATAGTCTTTTTAAGGTGGACAATTGAAACACGGGCAATTCTTTCTCAGGTTAGGCAGTGCTCTCCCAGAAAACCTGCCATCTACCATTGCCCAGAGACGAGTCCCCTTTTGAGAGGCAAAGTCCTTAGCCTACAGCCAAATCATGTCTTCAGGCTGACCCCTTCTAGCTGGAACCCATTTCTTCTGACTCCTGTTCTGAAGATGATATGAAGCATTCCTAGACAAAGTAGGGATCCATTTATTTTTTGCTTGTTGAGTTCAATATTATAGGTTAAAATTTATACATGTACCCATTCCCAAACAAAAATACTTTATTAAGATGACGATAAAATTGAAAATATAAACTAAGGATGTTAACTATCAGTTAATAAGGTAATTGGGTAGTTGATGGAATTTCCATCGACTACTCAATTAGTTAATAAGGGCAGGGCTGGTCCTAACCAATTGGAAGCCCTTGGCGACTGCCTGGTTTGCCTATAGGACTGAGAGATGGTTTTTTTAAAAAAAAGAATATTAGACACAAATTTATCAAGCCAAAAAAAAGGGGGGGGGGGCTTGGAGAGTAACCAGGGAAACCTGGCGGGAGGATGCCGGAGATTGGGCCAAAATGTGGTCACAGCCCACCCCTAAGACCAGCTCTGAATAAAGGGCTTAGCTCCTGGGAATGGTGCAAACTTGCAGCTCTTAGTACATTTAAAAAGCAGAGCTGCAACAGTTTGGAACTTGGCATGAGCTGGCACGGCTCAGTCCCAGCTTGCACTGGGTCCTCCACTAGTCCGAAGTAACTGCCCGCAGCTACACGTGGCAGCGAAACGGCAATTCAAACTAAGTCCTTAGTTTGAATTAACTGTTACACCTCATTCCAGGAGGAGTGTAACATACCCTACCAGTGTTACCTGTAATCCAGTGGTCCCCAACCTTTTTTTACACCCAAGATCCTTACTTTCTAAGGGTACGTCTACATTTGCTCCCTAATTTGGACTAGGAATGCAAAGGTAGTGTACCAAAATAGCTAATGAAGCTGGGATTTAAATATCCCGCGCTTCATTAGCAAGATCTCACCCAGCGCGCTAGTCTGAATCACAGCTGATTCGAAGCAGGAAGTGCACGCCGGGATGCATTAGTTTGAACCAAAGCCCTTGGTTCAAACTAATATTACTCCTCATTTTTTGATGTACTCTAAATGTCAGAACAAGCCAAGATCTACTGCTTCATCCTTCCCCCAAAACCCTACCCCTTCCTTGAAGCCCCCCCCATTCTCCTCCTCTCTATCACTTGCTATCCCCAGCCCTTATATACTCTACACCGCCGCTTTTTTTTGTTGCAATTCTTCTGTAAGAAGGGGTTTTTCCAACATTTGGCCTGTCTAGACTGGACCAAAGGTCAGAAAAAACCCTTCTTTGGGAAGCCCCCTTATTTCTTGAGGAACAAGGAATACAGGGGTTACTGAAAGAGCATGTTTGCTTTTCCACTAAAATAAATGGAAGAACAAACGCATCCCTGGATGCAGAAGAGTTTTTCCAGGATATCTCTGGACTCCGAGAAACTCCTGCAGTTTAGCCATACCCTCACTCGGTTGAGACAGGATGGCTACGTCTACACTGGCCACAATTTCCGGGAAAGCCATGCAAATCAGGTAAGTCAGGATAGGGAAATCCGCGGGGGATTTAAATATCCCCCGCGGGATTTAAATAAACATGTCCGCCGCTTTTTTTCCGGCTTGGGGAAAAGCCGGAAAAAAAGCATCTAGACTGACGCGATCCTCTGGAATAAAGCCCTTTTCTGGAGGATCTCTTATTCCTACTTTGGGGTACTACTTTGAAGTAGGAATAAGAGATCCTCCGGAAAAGGGCTTTATTCCGGAGGATCGCGCCAGTCTAGACGCTTTTTTTCCGGCTTTTCCCCAAGCTGGAAAAAAAGCGGTGGACATGTTTATTTAATCCGCGGGGGATATTTAAATCCCCCGCGGATTTCCCTATCCTGACTTACCTGATTTGCATGGCTTTTCCGGAAATTGTGGCCAGTGTAGACGTAACCGATGTGTGGGCTCTGGGGTGGGAATGAGGGATGTGGGTGTGGGAAGGGGTGAGAGGTGCAAGCTCTGGGAGGAAATTTGGATGCAGGAAGGGGTGGAGAAGGGGACACTGGCTTAGGGAAGGAGCTCCTGGCTGGGGAGTGTTGGGGTCAGATGGAGGGTTGGGGTACGATGCAAGCCACAGGCCTGTGGATGTGAGGGTGCAGGAATTTGGGTTGGGGGATGTGAGGTGCTCATGGAAGGGGGGTCCCGTGTATGATAGGCTCAGATTTAGGGTCTGGGGGAGGGGTGCAGGAGTGTTATGATGCTACGGCCACATGGGGGCTTGGCTCCAATCGGGGGTTTGTTGGCCAGGCTTCATTTTTAAATAAAATACTATGTCAAACACAAAAGGTTTCTGCATTGTCTTTATTTCTGAGAAGGGCAGGGAACCTGTTTTGAGTCAGAGGTCACTGACCCACAGAAAAGTCAGTTGAGGGCCACACAAGTCAGATAAAAAAAAACTCCTCCAACCCCCCCTCTCCAAGCCTCACTAATGTGGCCCCAACTGTGCTGGTGGGAGCAGGGGACATAGTACTGGGGAAGGGTGCTAATGGGTTCTGGGGCAGGTGCCAGTTGAGGCAGGGTGCTGGGGTGGGGGCAGGGTGCCAGTGGGGGCAGGGGACAGGGTGTTGCTGGGGGCAGGGGGCAGGGAGTCCCCTGCACCCATCTCCTCCCAGGACTCCTTTCCCCTCCCCCTGCATAGGAGGGAAGAGCCGGCGCGCAACTCCGGGCCAACTCCTCCTCCACAAGTTCCCAGCACGCCACAGACCTGAGGGAGGGGAGCAGCCAGTGCACTTCCAGGAGCTGCAGGACTTCTATCCACCCCACAGGAAGCTGGCACTACCTCCATTATCACTGGAGGTAGGTAGTGGGGCTTCTTGGGGGTGGAGGCCCCCAAACGCCTTGCAATTGACTGGTTGAGCCCTCGCAATTGACCAGTCGATCACAATCGATGGGTTGGTGACCATGGCTCTAAACTGTGGGCAGCAAAGCTTCACAGGTGATCAATCAGCTCCACCCATTCAAAGGCTCAGGGCTTTGTGCTTGGAGCTGAGTGACTGGGTGGGGATTGATGATTAGATGATTAATCACAGCTTTGAGGGAACTCAGAAAACTACCAAAACAAAAAGCCAGGGAGGGACATCTGCTTCATTGGTTTTGGTCTGGGAAATCGGGAGTGAGGATGGGGCAACATGAAATAATTCCACCACTTCTATCTTGTATCAGTGTCACTACTTTGTTCATCCTCAAATGCTTTTGTTCATTGTCATACTTCACCATGTTTACCTAATGTATCCATGATCTTTCCTCTATTACTAGTTCCTAGCAACATGGAATATATCACTATATATGCTGTCTTTGTCAGGTCTATTCTAGACACATATGCAAAACATAAGTCATTTTTTGATCTTTTATAAGGCTATGTCTAGACTACAAAGGTAAGTTGGAAAAAGATACGCAAATCGCAAACTGCAATATCTTTTCCCACTTTTCTGTTGAAAGAGGGTTTTCTGAAATTTGGCGCATCTACATGGTGCCAAATTTTGAAAAATCCCGCTCTTTTGACACATTCCTTCTTCCTCGTAGAACAAGGTTTACAGGAATTGCAAAAGAGTGCATCTGCTTTCCTGAATTTTTTTTCAGAAAACTGGACGTGTTCCTTGGACACAGCATTGCTTTTCTGGGATACCTCCCTTATCCTGGAAAAGTGCTGCAGACTAGATGTTATTTCTCACTGTAGCTAGGTTTTATCCCTTCATTTTGTGTAGCCTTGAAACTCTGTGTTCCCCTCTTCCAATTCATTTCTCCAGTCCATTTCTTTCATTTGTTGGTTTTCCTCATATTCCAGCATTCTGACTCATACAGCAGTATCAGCACAATTGTCTCATATGCTAATTTTTCATTTTTATCTAAATATCTTTAGCCTTCCAGAATTTAGAATATTACAAATGCCAGAGAGGTTTGTCTGATTCTTCTTTAATGTCATCTTTACAATTTCTGTTCTTAGATACCAGTCCTCCAGCTTACACATTTTTTCACATATTTGGTTCTTTGTCTCTGAGTTTGATCATATCTTTTTCCTATAGTCTTCTAATAACTATAATATGTGTCTTCTCCATGCTGATCTTTAATCTGAATCTTCTGCTTTCCCAGTCTGCCTTGCCAGTTATTTTCTTTAGATTTTCCTTGGTCAATGCTATGAGGGCAGTATTGTCTGTGAAACTAAGGTTATTCAGGCTATGTCTACACAATGGTGTTATTTCAGAATAACTGGCATTATTCCAAAATAACAAAGAGCATGCCTATGTTGTAAGTCATTATTTTGAAATAATGGCAAGCTGGAGGACTTCTTACTCCAGCTCCTGTAACCCTCATTTTACAATGAGTAAGAAAAGTTGAAGGAAGAGGTTCTTCCTTCGACTTCCTGCTGTGTAGACAGCACCAAACGCCTAATTAAGCTATTTTGACTTAAGCTATACAATTGATGTAGCTCCAGTTGCATAGCTTAATTTGACTTTTGCCCTGCTGTGTAGATGTGCCCTCACTGTCCTCGCACATAACATGACTCCTCTAATTTCTCTCAGCGCTATAGTCATTACTGTTTCCAAGCTGAACAAATCTGGTGTGCATCTTTTTTCACTCCCACAGTTATCCTGAACAATCTGTCAGGTTCTTGTCTACTCTCATTGCACTCATCAACCTGCTATAGATGTTTTTTGTCAGCTTGATCAGTTTCTCAGGGACACAATACTTTCACAAAATATGCCATAATCTTTTAGGCCAAATGCTACCAAACCCTGTTTGACATATATAACATTATTATCTTCAGAGGGGTAGCTGAGTTAGTCTGTAACAGGAAAAACTTAAAAAACATCAAACAGACTAGTAGCATCTTAAAGACTAACAAAATATGTAGATGGTATCATAAGCTTTTGTGGGCACAACCCACTCATGATATCATCTACAGGGCCATCTGAAGAAGTGGGTTGCGCCCACAAAAGTTCATGATACCATCTACATGTTTCGTTAGTCTTTAAGGTGGTACTAGACTATTTGTTGTTTTTTAAGTTTTTCCTATAACATTATAACAAGTTTGGATGCAGTCTGTGTACTTCTCCAATATTTTTCTTATTCCCAAGTACCTGTTCTACATTGTGGCGATCTAAATCCAGCTTGTTCCACTGCAAACATTGCTTCCAGGTACCTCTATATTCTTCTCTGAAATATCTTGGTGAATACTTTCACTGGTATTCTCAATACCCTGATTCCTCTATAGTTGTTCCATGCACTCTTATTTCCAATTTTATGGACTGATACTGTTATTGTTTTCACCCATTATGTCAGCACTTGCTCTTGTTTGTAAATCTTGTTGAAGAGATTTTAATTCATCTTTGCTGAGTGTGCTTTTTTGCCTGTTTGCAACCGCTCTGTGGTTATGTATTCACATCCTAGTGTAATGCCTCGACCGATGGAACCAAACATGGGATCTTCAGAGGTTAGTACATGAGCCTCTACAGCTAGAGCTAAAAGTCAGCAGGCTCTCAACTAAGACTATTGAACCAACTCAGTCTTTTTTCTCTGTAAGTGGTCTAAGTGCCACTAGATGGGACAGTGAACTACAACCAGCAGGTGTGTGGATTTCACTAGCACTTTTTCCTTTTTCAAACTTATTATTAAACGCTTTACTTCAGCTAAGCATTCTGGCTTCTGCTCTCCCTCGTTTGTATTGGGGAGCTTCTCCAGGACCATTTCACTTTCTGTGTTCTGAAAATTGTACAGGCCTTCAAAATATTCTCTGCTTCTTACTGATTCTGTGCTTGTTCACTCTCAGTTATTTGTCTATTCTTGTCTTCCATTGAGGAGTTCCATCTCACGAACCACCCATGTCACATTTCTCTTCGCATATTCTGCTTTTTCACATTGTTCATGTATCCAGTTACTTCTGTTTCTCTAAATTTCTGATTTGCTCTCTGCTCAACCTGTTGTACTCAGCTCTTCGACTTGGGTAATGTTATCCCTGACCTATTATAGGAAGCAGGGGAAATATGTAGGGCTGCCAGGATGTGGGTGGCATAGGGTAACACTTGTATCTGAGCTGGAGCTCCAGCCACATGTTTATTTATGTGACGACTGTTGTAGTTGCTGTCTTTGTTTTTGCTACTTCATATGTTGTTATATTTAGATTCTGTAAAAGATTTCAAAAAAGCAGCCATGGGGAGAAAAGGCCTCATCTGACTAAAATAGACAAGCAGCTTTCACTTAGTGGGCTGATAAATCAAGTGGGGCCCATCCCTCACATCAGAAGCTAGGAAGTGGGACAGGAAGTATAGGAAGCAGGGCCCCCAGCTCATTTGAGTGAGAGCCAGCTGCTGAGTATACCAAGGGACAACTGGGACTGCCAGATGCCAAATATCCTGAGCACATTGATAACTCATAAACAACGGAACCCCACATATAAGAAAACCAAACAGTCTGGTCGTGTTGCTTAAACCCTGGTTAGTATGAAGTGGCAGGATCACTGTTGACCCAGTAAAGCCCTGGGTTGGGACCCAGAGGAGTGGGGTGGGGTTGGATCCTCCTACTCCTTGCTGCCAAGCCCACCTTTGGGTTGGCAGCCTATCAGCTTAAGACAGCTGGCCAGCATTTGTCTGCTGTCTGCCCAACCAGAGGTTTTGAGCGTGACTATGTGTGCCCCAACTGGAGAGCTGGGCTGAAGACTCATAGACTCATAGACTTTAAGGTCAGAAGGGACCATTATGATCATCTAGTCTGACCCCCTGCACAGTGCAGGCCACAAAATCTCACCCACCCCTCCTAGAATAATCCTCTCACCTATATCTCAGATATTGAAGCCTTCAAATACTTTGAAGACCCCAAGATGCAGAGAATCCTCTAGCTGTGATCTGTACCCCATGCTACAGAGGAAGGCGAAAAACCTCCAGGGCCTCTGCCAATCTACCCTGGAGGAAAATTCCTTCCCGACCCCAAATATGGCGATCAGCTAAACCCTGAGCATGTGGGAAAGACTCATCATCCAGACACCCAGAAAGTTCTCTATAGTAACTCCTATCATCCCTCCATTGACCTATTTCCCACTGATAATGAATGGTCAATTAGTTACCAAGATCATGTTATCTCATCAAACCATCCCCTTCATAAACCCATCTAGTTTAATCTTGAAACCAGATAGATCTTTTGCCCCAACTACTTCCCTTGGAAGGCCGTTCCAGAACCTCATTCCTCTAATGGTTAGACACCTTCGTCTAATCTCAAGTCTAAACTTCCTACTAGCCAGCTTATATCCATTTGTTCTTGTGTCCACATTGGTATTAAACTTAAATAATTCCTCTTCCTCCCCGGTATTTTTCCCTCTAATATATTTAAAAAGTGCAATCATGTCCCCCCTCAGCCTTCTTTTGCTTAAAGTAAACAAGCCAAGCTCCTTGAGTCTCCTTTCATAAGACAGGTTTTCCATTCCTCGGATCATCCTAGTGGCCCTTCTTTGTACCTGTTCCAGTTTGAATTCATCCTTCTTAAACATGGGAGACCAGAACTGCACACAGTATTTCAAATGGGGTCTCACCAAAGCCTTGTATAATGGCACTAATACCTCCTTATCCCTACTGGAAATACCTCGCCTAATACATCCCAATATTATATTAGCCTTTTTCACGGCCATGTCACAATGGCGGCTCATAGTCATCCTATAATCAACCAGGACTCCGAGGTCCTTCTTCTCCTCCGTTACTTCCAACTGATGTGTCCCCATCTTATAACTAAAATTCTTGTTATTAATCCCTAAATGCATAACCTTACACTTCTCACTATTAAATTTCATCCTATTGCTATCACTCCAATTTACAAGATCATCCAGATCTTCCTGTATGCTATCCCGATCCTTTTCTGAATTGGCAATAGCTCCCAACTTTGTGTCATCTGCAGATTTTATTAGGACACTTCCACTTTTGGTGCCAAGATCAGCAATAAAAAGATTAAATAAAATTGGTCCCAAAACTGATCCCTGAGGAACTCCGCTAGTAACCTTCCTCCAACCTGACAGTTCACCTTTCAGTATGACCCGCTGTAGTCTCCCCTATAACCAGTTGCTTATCCAATTCTCAACTTTCATATTAATCCCTATCTTTTCCAATTTAACCAATACTGTATCAAATGCCTTACTAAAGTCGAGGTAGATTAGATCCACTGCATTTCCTTTATCTAAAAAATCTGTTACTTTCTCAAAAAAGGAGATCAGGTTGGTTTGGCACGATCTACCTTTTGTAAAACCATGTTGGCAAATATTTGTCCCAATTGCCATTAGCCTCAATGTCTCTAACTACTTTCTCCTTCAAAATTTTTTCCAGGATCTTACATACTACAGCTGTCAAACTAACAGGCCTATAGTTACCCGGGTCGCTTTTTTTCCCTTTCTTAAAAATCGGAACTATATTAGCAATTCTCCAGTCAAATGGTACAACCCCTGAGTTTAGAGATTTATTAAAAAATTTTGCTAATGGACTTGCAAGTTCATGTGCCAGTTCCTTTAATATTCTTGGATGAAGATTATCTGGGCCCCCCGATTTACTCCCATTAAGCTGTTCAAGTTTGGCTTTTACCTCGGATATGGTAATATCTACCTCCTTATCCTTAGTCCCATTTGTTAACTTACCATTATCCCTAAGCTCTTCATTAGCCTCATTAAAGACTGAAGCAAAGTATTTGTTCAAATATTGGGCCATTCCTAAATTATCCTTAACCTCCACTCCATCCTTAGTAATTAGCGGTCCTACTTCAATCTACCTCATCTTTGATATACAATGCAACCCCACCACCTTTACCCTTATTTCTGTCTTTCCTAAACAGCACATACCCTTCAATACCTGTACTCCAGTCATGCCTAGTATTCCACCATGTTTCTGTTATTCCTATAATATCTGGTTTCACTTCCTGCACCAATAGCTCTAGTTCCTCCTTTTTGTTACCTATGCTCCTCGCATTGGTGTACAAACATCTTAATTTTTGCTGTTTGGCCTCATTCACATTCTTTACCCAATTTGGTACAGACGTTATACCTCCAATATGACCTATTAGACTAGTATCCACCCCACCCTTCTTCATGTTCATTCTCCTACCCCCAGCTATATCCTTTCTTACTTCATTTTCCTCCCTCTCAGTGTTAGAATCTGGCGTAGAGATTACCTGGGCATCTCCCAACCGTCTTCCCCCAAATTCCTAGTTTAAAGCTCTCTTAATAAGTTGAGCCAGCCTCCATCCTAGAAGTCTATTTCCCTCCCTACTTAGGTGAAGTCCATCTCTAGAGAACAGTCCTCTGTCCATAAATGCCTCCCAGTTACCATACATCCCAAATCCCTCCTTATAGCACCACTGCCTAAGCCATCTATTGATCATCATAATCCTGTCACATCTTAGTTGCCCTTCTCTAGGAACAGGCAGAATCCCACTAAAGATCACCTGAGCCTCAATTTCCTTGAGCATCCTCCCCAGCCTAGCATAGTCTCCCTTAATTCGTTCCAGTGAGAATCTAGCCGTATCATTTGTTCCTACATAAAGGATGATCAATGGATTCCTTCCTGCTCCCTTAATAATTCTCTTCAACCTCAGTTCCACATCTCGTATCTTAGCACCTGGCAGACAGCACACCCTTCTATTCTCTGGATCAGCTCTGGTTACAGGCCTTCTATTCTTCTCAATAAGGAGTCCCCAATCACATAGACCAGCCTTTTCCTAGTGACAATGAAATTCTCTGGTCTATTTCTAGCTTCCGCTGGCTGCAAGTCCTTATCATTCCTATTTTCCCTTGTAATCCTAATGCTCATTATTGGTGTTGTCTCCATTAAGTCTTCCCCTTTATCTATGGGACTAGCCACTCTTCTCTTCTTCCTTACCCTTCCATCTTCATTATCTACCTGCTGTACCCCTTCTTCATTTTCCAGCTCCACATACCTGTTCTTGAGCTCTATTTTTCCTTCACTGACCCATCTTTTCCTCTGCCTGATCCTCTGAGTCACATGCTTCCACTGTCCATTTTCTTCGTCCAGCAGTCTCCCCTCTGAGGCCCTTGATCCTGCTTCCATCTGCATATCTAAGCTTTCCCCTTCAGCAACGTCATGCCTTTGCCCCATCATCTGCTCAAACCCCCTTCTAAACTCAACCAGAGTTTCCACCTGCATCTCCAGTCCTCGGATCTTTTCTTCCATCAGCTCTATCAGGCGGCACTTCATGCAAACAAAACTCCTTTCAGGTACCCCCTCCAGAATCATGTACATACTGCAGCTACCACATCCAATCACCCTCCTTGTGTTCTCTACTACTTGGGCCATGGCCACTAATGCCTCTGTGTTTTATCTACTTTCTCACCAAAATCCAACACAAAAACAAACCAGAACACCCTCTCCACAGCAAAAACAAACTCCAAACAAGTTCCAATATCCAAACTCCCTTTACAAACTCCCCTGTTTACAGCTCTGTTTGCTTGGCTCCTGTGCTGCTGCAGCTATCTGTGCTGCTGCCTGAATAGAAGGCTACCTTTATAGGACCCCAAATCAGTGAAGCCCCGCCCCCTAATCAGGGCTCAGCTTTTCTCCCAGCACACTGCCCCTACAAACAATACAAATACAAAACCAGATACAAACTTCACCTCCAACAGAACTCCCACTCAAACTCCCCTGTTTACAGCTCTGTTTGCTTGGCTCCTGTGCCGCTGCAGCTCTCTGAAGACTGCTTGTGAACTGTCATGCAGGGCCCTCCTGCAGCTCTGCCTCTCCATGCACATTGCAGTTTATCTGCTCAACTGCTCTGCAGGAAGATGGCCCAGCCACACCATGTGGCTCAGCAATTCTGGAGGGATGACCCCATATGTGTCTCTCCCATTGCCTCTTCCATCAGCCCCTATGTGGCATAGTGAGTAGGAGTGGCCTCCCTTAGGCTGACAGGGAAGAACCACCCCAAGCCACTAATGGAGACAAGCTGATATTTCACCAACAGTTTGCTGGCAACCAGGTATCCATATCTACAACTGAGACAAGGGATGTGGGTGAAAGGGTCTTCTTACTCTTATCTCTGCTCCTTTTGAAACAAACAAAACCAGAATGCATATGGCCATTTGTCCAGGATGCAAAAGTATTACGTTTTGTTACCCATGGCACTAGGGGTCAGACCACTGCTTCTAACATTGACTAAGTATGAAATTGGTTTGAAAACAAGCTAGTCTGAGTCATAAATGAACAAATGCTTTACAGTTGGTGCCTCGGGGTCCACATCAGTTGTCTGACTAATAAAATAGTGAGTAACAAAAACGAGTTTGTACAGAAACACTAATATTTTTAGGCAATTCAGCAAATAACACCGGGAATTTTTGCGTTCAGCTGTAACTGCAATAAAATCAGGTAATTAAAAAAAATAGCACACAAACATAATAGTTTTTTTGTTGCATCATATACCGGGTATATTGGACAAAACTCGGTTCCAGTACTGCCAACAGTACTTAGTAGTTTCTCTTTGAAATGTTGACAGTACAGAGGAATGTTATTATTTTATAGAACATTGTGAAATGCCACACTGACACACAAGCTGCAAAGGTGTTCCACAGTAAAAGGATTTAAGAAAAGCAATGAAAATAAAAATAAAGGACAGCCATAATACCTGAGAAGATCAGAATTATAAGCCTCTAGTAACACTATGACATTGTAATTGTTACTAGAAAAAAGTTGCATGAATATTTTCAAGATAAGTTAGATATCTCATGGAAAAATCCTGCATAACTAAATGAGGATGAAACCCATAGAGTTCTATAAAAAGGTAATAGAAATTCTTAATTACAATTCTGTCATGACCCACTCATTTCAAACTTGGATCTGCGGGGTTTATAGAAGGAGCCATATTCCAATGATCCATCAGATAGCCAGCTAAGGCTTGTTTATGGGGTTCCATGAAACGCACTCCCAGTTTAAGGCTCATTCTCCTATGGCCCAGCAGATACAGAGTGGAATGAAGCAATACACATATACCAGTTTTGATGGGGCTTGCAGAAAGTAATCAAATATGAACGGGATCACATAGAGATGCCACTGGGCCCAGATGTCTTCATGGATTTTGCCAACATAACTATGACAAGAAGGTACCATGACCCCAGTTTCTATATCTCCTTCCAAGTCCATGCAAGCCAATCTGATTCACCAGTGACTCACACCTGAAGAAAAGGAATGGCATTATTAGCACAACCTTTCCATCTTCTGTGGTGAAACTACCCATACCATTTTGGCCTGCCCATTGTGAATGTCAAAAGTGTGGAGAAAACAAGATGACCCAGACCTGGTATAGGGAACCAGCCTGAAGCTTGAAAGAACTGATAACCATTTTATCTCTTTTACTTGGTATCACTTAATCTATGTTCTTTTGATAATACACTTTTTACTTTTAGTATAAACCTATTCAGTGAAGTGTTTGAAGAGCAGAGGGTGTTAACCCCAGTTAAATTATTAAGCTGTGATTTACTCATTCTTTAACAGAGCAGCAATCTTCATATGCACTGTGAATGCATAGTGGTAGCAGCTGTGTATTGCAAAGAAACATCTCTGAGGACTTTGGGGGCTGGAGATCACTGATTGTTAGCTGCTAGGTGAGATTTGGGTTGGGGGGAACCCTGGAATTTGCTAGTGAGGCTGACAGACTGGCGTGCCAGAGAGCTGACATGATCTAAAGGCCAGCAAAATCACTTTTGCTAAGGAAGAGAGGTAACACAGTGGCTCGTAGATCTGGGAATCCACAGAGGTATATTATACGTTTATTTCTTTAGTGTAGAGAAGGCTTACTTGCTTGCTTGTTCTTGAGAAGTGAGCTGTTCTCTTTATTTTTCAACCAAAAATAATTCCACTAGAATTCAGGTACCTTCACTAAAACACTCACCTCTTGTTCTCATTAATTGCCTTTATGTACTGAACTGTTAACATGTCAGTGAGCTATAGTACTTACTCTGGGTAAACATCCCAGGGGCAGTGTCTTCTGCCATGGAGCATGTCCACAAGTTGCAGATAGTTGAATGGCCTGCGGATATGGAGGTTAACTGTGATATAAGCAGCAAAAATCTGTTTTTATTCCATAGTAGTAGACAATGACAGTTCTGATGGGTGTGGGAGAGCAGCAGATGACACAGATGCCGCTATAAAATGCCAGAAATACACAAAGATCACAGTAAAAAAAGATGAATACTGAAGACTAAATAAAATGATGAAAAATAAATGCAGGTTAATAAAATCTGAATGGCTGAATGAGAAATGAAAAGAAATTGAACAACTGGATAAAGAGAAAGTGAGATGCAGTTACAGGAAAAATAAGGAAGAGAGAGACTGTATCACGAAATTATAAGGTGATTGGCATAAATACATTCTTCTAGATATTAATCAAGAAGGCTCACCAGTAATGGATGAAAAAATCATGGCAACAATAAAAACTTCCATGCAGATTGCTGTGATGGAATACTGGCCGAATTGTTAAAATGAGCAGGGGGCATAGGAATTTCATCCACATCTGTGAGAATTTGCATATCTTCTTCCAATCTCACTTTCGAAAGAAAATCTTTAAAAAAGTGAAAGTAGTCTGGACCTGTTTTTTTCAGGGAAAAAGCATGTTTTCGAAAAAACTGCATAAACCTCCTTTTTTAAGGAAGAACAGGTTTTTTTTGAAAAAGGGATTAAAAAAAAAACCCACATCCAGACTACTTTCACTTTCGTAAGATCCTCTTTTGAAAATTCTATGTAGTCTAGACATACCTAATGTTTGCTAACCAACAGGAATGGAGATGTCACAAGGAGACGTTGGCTGTGTTTGTGAGTTCTCCCCTGCATGTTACACTGGTTCTAACCAGATAGCCTATACAGTAGGTTCCAATCAAAGTGCTCAAAAAACAGAGACCTGTTTGGTAGTGAAGTCACCTGGCCAGATTTCATGTTACTGAAGCATGGTCCTTGTATCCTGTAGACCAGCAATGGACAATCACAATTATTAAGTGGGCCTCATGAGTGGCACTCCTTTACCTTAGTGGGCCACCTGTGGCCTGAACACCTGCTCTCTGCCCTCCTCCCCTATACCCTTCTCACATACTGGGGCAATGGAATCCCACTCTTACTGCTCATCCCCTGCTCTCCCAGCACTTTCGGAGCACCATATATCTGCTGATTTGCACTCCATCTCCACTCCTTCCCCTCCCTCCCAGAACTGAAATGCCATAATCAGTTGATTCAAGTGGTTCCAGCTCTGTGAGGGAGGGAGAGAAGCAGGAAGTTAAGGGCTCCAGTGCATGAGAGGTGCATGGGAGAGGGGGATAGACAAGGTGGCCATGGGCTGCAGGCTGCCCACCACAACTGGACTCTACAGGATTACTAACACCATTATGTATACCTATCATAATGGACCAGCTCAGTCAGTGGCAGGGCTTTCCACTGCCCCCCAAAGAGACTCCATTTTATACAGGAATACAAACAAGTTATGTGCTGCCCTTCTGAAAAAGTCAGTTATTGCCTCCTGACATGGTTTGTTGCCACCCATAACATGTACTTGTTGGTTCAATCAAAACATCTTTATCCATCACACTGTCAGTTTGACTTTATCTTTAGGAGGACCAGCATATTCTCGTTATCTTTGGGAGGTAGCTTACCGTAATTAGTATCAGGGTGTTCTGGTACCACCTTTCTGGAATGTGTTTGCATGTGGGCATGTTTACCCTGGGGAGTTATTTTGAAAAAATTCCCCTAGTTTCCAAATAACGACACTACCAAGCCTGTTATTTCAAAATAGTAGCCCAGTGTCTGAGTGTCTGTAACGCTGAAATGATGGCTGTTCCCTCTGGGTGGCGCTGTTGCCTGAAATGCTGGCTGTTCCCTCTGGGGGGCGCTGTTTCCTGAAATGCTGGCTGTTCCCTCTGGGCGGTGCTGTTGCCTGAAATGCTGGCTGTTCCCTCTGGGCGGCCCATGCTGCATGGGGAGCGCGGGGCCCAAACGGCCGCTTGTGCCGCTTGCTTTCCCGCGGCAGCCCGGCTGAGCGGCGCAGATGTCAGCCGAGCGCCACGGCAGGAGGGGAAGGGGGGCAGGGCGGTGACGTACATGCTCTGGGGGTGGGGCCTGGCTGTGTACATTACTGCCCTGCCCGCCTTTGCCTCCCGCCATGGTGCTCGGTTGAATTTTGCGCCACTTAGCTGGGCCGCCATGGGAGAGCCCAAACGGCCGATTGCTCCACTTGCTCCCCCATGGTGGCCCTACTGAGCAGTGCAGAAGTCAGGCGAGCACCTCGGCAGGCGGAGAAGAGGAATGGGGTGGTGATGTGCAGCGTGACAGCGGCTCCAGGCTCTCCCCTCTGGCAGTGAACGTCACCACCCCACCTACCCTTCGCTTCCCTCCGTGGCGCTTGGCTGACTTCTGCGCCACTCAGCCGGGCTGTCACGTGGAAGCAAGTGGTGCAAGTGACCATTTGGGCTCCGTGCTCCCCATGCAGCACAGGGAGTGTGGAGCCCAAACAGCCATTTGGGCTCCGCAGTCCCCCGAGTGAGAGGCTGGAGGGGGAGGAGAAGAGAAAGAGAGAGAGACAGAGAGAGAGGCAGGAGGCAGAGGCGGGAGAGAGAGAGAGAGAGACGGAGCGAGAGACCAGAGGCTCAGGAGAGAAGACCGATGTGGAGGAGAGACCTGAAAATCCCATCTTATGATGGGCTAATTGACTAATTTCAAATTAATGGGCTTGTTATTTTGAATAATAACTCCTGCTTGTGAAGAAGAATAAGCTTATTTTGAAATAGCTATTTTGAGAGTTATTATTTTGAAATAACTTATTTCAAAATAACCTGGTAGTGTAGACATAACCAGAGTGTCCTATGCCTGGCACGTCTCAGGAATATGTATGTTTCAGCTATACCAGCACCATTCTTGGCTGGTTCTGTGAGCCTGCATATTTTCTGCACACAGCCTGACTTTTGCTAACTTCACTTCATATCAGCAAAGCTTTCCCACTATATTAGTTCAGGCCTCATACTGAGCATCTGATACAAGACCTCATATCAAAGGCTCTTTTACCACAGAATTATCATTTATGAATTTACAGTGGCTATTAACTCTTTTCATTGCATATTATGCCAATAATTTTATGTTTAGTTTTACATATTGTGCACCTAGTGCAGTATATACTTTTGAGTAAATGCTTTAATCTTATCTGGTCCCTCTGAACAGCATCTGTGAGAGGCAAAGGGGACAGAAACCCCAGAAGAAAATTCCCAGGTGAGAGAGGAGTTTCCTGCAAGTACAAGTGTACAAGAGAACCCTGCTACCTCTTCTTAGTGATGGGACTTTCTGGAGCAAGAAGCAGGAGCATATCTGGGCATGTAGGAGATTGAAGTCAATGGAGGAGTTACACTAGGCCTATGATCCATTGCCATGGAGTCTGTTAAGCATCCCAAGTCAGTTGGCACAAGTTAGAGCTTTTGATACTGACAGTCAGGGAGCTGTGAATGCTTCCCTGGTGACCCTGCTCCTTCTGCCAGCTACATTTCAAGCACAGGAGAGAATCAAGCTCTTAAATTTGACTTTTTTTTTACATTAAAGTGTCATTTTTAAGCATTTATGAGTGTCTCTACATCATGGTTGTTCCCAGATGAGACTGCAATGTCTATTCACTTTTCACTTTGTTGCTCTTGTTCTTGGCTAGAGTTAGGTTAGTCTCTTTGCTATATCAATTCTCACTGGTTCTTTTTTAAAAACAGACCATATTCAGGCTCATTTGAACTGACTGTCACTCTCCTCTTTTCACTCTATAGATTCAACCATCTGCTAAATCAGGATGTGCTTACTTTACCCATTGTCTGTGTGAGTCTTTAAAGCCTAATTGAATGCAACAAGACAAATTTACCTATGACACAATTCTATTTGATACAATGGAGTGGCACTAAGGATGTGCCAAGAAATACCCTTGCAGTGCTGATAATTCCTCCTTTAAACATCTCTGAACATATTGGCTGCGTCTACACTAGCATGATTTTGCGCAAATACTTTTAATGGAAAAGTTTTTCCGTTAAAAGTATTTGCACAAGAAAGCGTCTATACTGGCATGTGTCTTTGCACAAAAGATTTGCTTTTGCACAAAAGCATCCGTGCCAGTGTAGACGCTCTCTTGCACAAGAAAGCTCCGATGGCCATTTTAGTCATCGGGCTTTCTTGTGCAAGAAATTGATGTTACCTGTCTACACTGGCCTCTTGCACAAGAACACTTGCACAAGAGGACTTATCCTTGAGCGGGAGCATCAGAGTATTTGCACAAGAAGCACTGATTTTGTACATTACAACGTCAGTGTTCTTGTGCTAATACTCGCGGCCAGTGTAGACAGGTGGCAAGTGTAGACAGGTGGCAAGATTTTGCACAAAAGTGGCCACTTTGCGCAAAATCTTGCTAATGTAGACACAGCCATTCATTCCCAAGAGCAACATAGTCTCCAAGAGTGAAGTCTAAGCATTCACTCTGACTCCAATCCAGACTGATGTGACCAAACCTTTGTACAGTTTATTTTCTTCCTAAATATACTCTAGAACGTCAAAGTGTAATACTCTTTCCTTCTGTGACTTCTGGCAATGAAACAAACATAGTATGGTATCTGCCATTAAGAGCAGGCAATTTGATTATGTGCCATGTTTTGCACTCTGCTTTCATTTTCATGTTGCATTTTTTTAAACAATGCAATGAAATGAGGAGAGTCCACTGGTCACAGCATGGAGATTCTGTAGTCACTTCAGCTGTTCCTTTCTGAGATGGTGAACGGCCAGGTCATTTTTCATCTGCACGACTGATGAGGTAACTACAAATTACTAAGATCCTTTGTGAGCCTCAGTGTTACTATAGGGGGAGATTATTTTAACTGTCCTGCCAACATGAGTTGTTGCTATGTTGGATTGTGGTAAAGATTCCAAGTCCATGACTATTCTGCCTTGGCTTCTCTTCTCTGCCAGCAGGAGTGTCAATTGTGATAGAAGGATATGAAATGTTTATTGGGATTCTGTAGTGCTATTAAAAAGTCAGCTTCTGCCAAAAGGTACCACATATTGCAATCTGAGACACCAGAGCTATTCATCTATATTTATTGTCGGATATAACTGTGGTATCTATCACAGATTCCATTGTGTGGTGACAAACAGTTGGCCCTTGGTGACATTCTAATGGTGACAACTGTATTTATGAAACCACCCATTAATTTCTTGAAGATCATCCATATTACACATTATTATGATCAAGTGAAAAGTCATCTGCTTATTATTAAGACCTGTTTCTGACTATTAATAAATATAAAAGGTGCCATATTTAAAATACTTTTCCAACTGGTACTAGCATAGGCAATGCAGTACACATACAACATGGGTGTGGAAATCGTAGAAACAACTTGGAGATCATGCTTTTTGTCAATGGTATGCCAAAGCATTAACAGAAAAATGTTGATCTCAGTCTTTTCAATGTGCATTATATATAAGACCTAACTAATATTACCCATATATATATATGGAAATTTATGTACAAATATCTACCTTATACTATAAACATTGCCTAGGTAATCCATAATTTATTTTTTTCAAACATTCTTTACGAAAAATACAGTAGTTGAGGCAGCAGCTGGAGCTGGCATTTACGGTTGACAAAATAGCTAGTATCTGCAGTTTGTTGAATACTTTCCAGTCACAGATCACAATTGCCACAGAGGAGGTTGACATGTTGGGGGATTTCCAAATGAACACACAGTAGAAGAAAACTGCCAACCAACACCAAAGGGCTTCAGAAATTACTTTCACTCTGTTAACAGCTACAGTCCTATTTCTTGACAACTTCAAATGTAGCTGCTTACAAGATTTTAGGCAGTTTTAGTGGAAAAGATATTTACTTTGAAATTTGTAAAATATTTTTGTGAATAGATATGGTATTATTACCTGACAGCAATAAAAATTATTTACTGCAAGAAAAAAGACAGTTCCTTACCTTCTCATGATTGTTCTTTGAGATTGATGTTCACATCCATTCCAATCAGGTGCGTGCACATAGCATGCACTGACGACAGAAAAATTTTCTCCCTCTCATCCCCTACTGGGTTGTGGAACCCTTTGGACTAGTATTGGTGCTCAATATATAATCTTCAGTTCCTTCTTGGCCCCACCTTCAGTTCCTTTTTGCCAACTACTACAACAGAAGAGAAGGAGGGTGGGTATTGAAATGGATGTGAATAATACATTTAGAAGAACTATAGTTACAAAAAAGTGAGTAACTATCTTTTCTTTTTCAAGTACTTGGTCATGCTGACTCCAGAGATGAGGTTGGAGTTAAGGATTCACTGACTGGAGGACCACTTTGCCAAGAACTGCATCACTTGTTGCCTGCTGGTTGGTGGTATAATGAGTGGTAAACATGTGTGCTGAGGATCAGGTTGCTGCTCTGGAGATGTCTTAGATCAGTACTTGGGCAAGGAAAGCAGTCCAAGAGGTGTGAGGGATCTGTATCTCTTATGAGCTAGGCAAGGTCCTGGGAGGCAGGAGAAATCTTGGTTAGCTCATGAGAGATACAGATGCAGTTCATGATCCAAGACAAGATATGCTGCGATGAGATCGGGAGATGCTTCATTCATTCAGTTACAGTCACAAAGGATTAGGCTGACTTCCTGAATGACCTTGTGCACCTTCCCATTTTCTGGACTTATGCAGTGTCCAATGGAGTAGTCTGGAAAAAAAAAGCCCACTTGTTGGTAGTAATCCTAGCCTCTCTTCCTTCTCTTGGACTTTGCTAAACTGTCTCTTAGCAACATAGTGGGCCTCTACAGAGTCCTCAGATGTTAAATCTCTGGCTTATATCCAACCACAGGTTTTACTTTCAACAACCCTATATATAAAATACATCTTATCACCTTTCCTGACATTTGTCACAGAATTCACAATGCCAACACTCTCTAGGTTCTGCCAGATGGTGCTGCCTTCAACCTGAATTACCAGAGGTGTGAATTTGACCTCTACTGTCTGAATCTTCTTTAGATCCAATTGGGATTTAGCTGTACATGAAATGACTCTAAGGCTATGTCTTCACTAGACAGAAGATCAACGCTGCCATGATCAATCTTCCGAAATTCAATTTAGTAAGCCTAGTTAAGACTCGCTAAATCAAACTCATTCAGAGGGCACCTCTGCCAGCTGTCAGTACTCCTGCTTGTGCAAGGATTAAGGGAAACTGACAGGAACATTTGTTCCCATTGGCCTCTTGCTGTATGGGTGGTGGGGAAACACAAAACAAGGTACAGCAACTCCAGCTACACAATTAATGTAGCTGAAGTTGCGTATCTTGATTTGACATTCCCTGTGCTGCGTGTAGCCGTGGGCAGGTAGTTTGAACTATGGGCATTTAAAAATGGTGCCCGTCTGGGAACATGCAAATGAAGCCAGGGATATTTAAATCCTGGGCTTCATTTGCAAGTTCGAATGCCTACGTTAGCCACCCTAGTTCGAACTAGGATGGCAGTGTAGACATACCCTGAGAGTGTAGACCTGGCCTAATTGTCTAACAGAGTTTTATTTTGCTGAGCAAAAGCAAAATACTTGAAAGTATAAAATTAAACACCATTTAATAAGTGTCTTAACTAATTTCAATTATAAATACAATGGGCAAAATTATATATTGGTCTTCTAAGAGTCACTGCAGAGCATTTACAGTCCAGGAAGAGGGAGGCTAAGGTAGTTTTAAGTCATTATGGATACATTTACACAGCAGGGCTAAAGTCAAATTAAGCTATGTCAATTGCGTAGTTTAAGTCAAAATAGCTTAATTTGGCTTTTGGCACTGTTTACACAGCAGAAAGTCAAAGGAAGAGAACTCTTGCTTCAACTTCCCTTACTCCTCATGAAATGAGGGGTACCATGAGTCAGAATAAGAAGTCCTCAAGTTCAACATTATTTTGAAATAAAGACTTTTTGAATAACGTAAGTTATGATGACATAACACTGCTGGGGAGACATACCCCATGGGACCCCGATGCTGGGCTGTTCCAGGGGCCAGAGCAGCTCCAGGCAAAACTTAGCCCCTCAGAGCTGTGCCAGTTACAGCAATCTGTCCTCAATATTCACGTGCTACATTTTTGCCCCTTGCATGCTAGATCTTGCAAAGGGATTTAACAAGACATAATGCAGTTACCTCCCTGAGCTGAATCTAGTTGACTAGGGCTCTGTACACGTCAGTCCTTTTACCCAGCACAGGATCCAAAGCAGTGGTGAGAATCTCACTCAATGAGTCTAGTTTTCAAGTTGTATTTTAAAATAATACAAAGCTCAAAGAATGTCAGAAATTGGACCACATTTATTCTTTTTTTTTCTTCAATTAAAATGTAAATGGAATAAGTTTTAAGTTGTCTTTCATATCTGGAGACCAGAGGTCAAATTTTCCCTTGGTTAGATGTAATAATCAGATTGCTGATCCCAATTTATTAACTTTCGCTGTGGCATTATTCCACCATAATCTCTGGGATAATTTTGCATGACTGGTAAATTTCTGCTAGGGGGAAAAAAAAGCACCTATACAGTTTTAAGTCAAGGTTTTTTGTCACTGGCAAAGGAAAGTGGAAAAAACTGTTATCTTGGTCATCATTATCCTGTCATTTTTGATGACCTGAAAAACTCCCCAGATATACCCAACAACTTTGGTGAACAAAAAGTAAAATGCATTAAGTTTTACTGGAACATTCTCTTGCCCTGTGGACTGAGCAGACCTTATATATCAATGTTTTGACTTGGAACACATTTCTAACAACTCTGTTATTAACCACTCAAAGTCATTATTATGAAAATACTGATATCTCCCTAAAAATTGCAGCATTGGTGTGGATGCTCACAGTATAACATTTTATTTAAAAAAAGAGTTTCCAAATAAAAGGCAAATGAAGAGACAGAGAGGACTGTGGCCAAAACTTTCAAAGACAGGTACCTAAACTTGGGTGCCTACATTCATAGTAGGTCACATGAATGTATTGAATATTACAGCTTCCATTCAATGGGGTGTCCAGCTTTAGACATCAAGTCTGAGAATTTTGGCCATAATGCAGAGAGATAAAAGCCCATAAAATATCTGCAGAATAATTGTCTAATAATTGTATTAAGAGCTGGGGAAATAACTTGGAAAAATGTGTGGCTTTATTTTCTGGCAAAAAAAACCCAAAAGCAATTTGCAAATTCTTAATTGTAGCCGTTTGTTAAATTAATTGTAAATTTTGTGAAATTGTATAGGTTTGTGGGGAAAAAATTAGGGTACAGCAAAAACAGAACTGGCTGGAGGTGCACCAAACCTCTCATTCTTCTTAGCCCTGGCAGCAGAAGTACAATTGAAATGATCTTTCATCAAACTACCCAGGCTTTTCTGATAGCAACATAATTCTTTAAACCCAGAAATGAGTCACAACACTTGTCCTGAGAAGCAGGTAAAGTACCTCAGTTAGACTCCATTTATACAAGACGATACCAGTCAGTAGGGAGAGAGGAATTCATAGTTCTCTTATAAAAGTCATTTTCTTTCCTTTTTCCTGGAGGAATGCAATAAAGCTGCAGATATATACATATAGTAGTAAGCACAGAAATCCCCAAGCACATTCCAATTATGAATATGTGATTTATATTTTATGGGCAAAAAGAGTTATTTCCCCAAGCACATTGTTTTCTTTTATCTGTGTGCTTCCTTTAATCCTGTCAATAACCCAGCATGCAGCTGCATTCTGCTCATAGATTTTTTGAAGATAATAGAAATAAGCATGCACTGTAGATAGAACCATTCATGGGTAACATAAAAATACCTGCTGTTCATCAAGATTTCTGCTTGCTAATTAATCACCAAAAATGGCTAAAAAATAACTAAAACTGTGGCAGGTAACTAGCATGAAAAATAAAATGAACTTCTCAGTTAGAGCTAAAATGGAATGCCAGAATTACAGATATATACTAAAAACCCAGAAATGTTTACTTATTATTCATGGGCTGGAAGAGCATTTTAATATCTATATCATTCTAACAAGCATAAAACGATTTGGCACAATGCAATATGCAACACAATGGGAGCTTGAAACTAAATCATTGGGAGGCAGCAAATTCACGACCTTAACTTATATTGGTGATAAAGAAGAGAACAGCTGAATGCATTGACATAGTTCAGATATTGTGTGGTAAAATTCACCCTTCCTACACAAATCACATCACCATATCTCTGTGAGGGCTGGGGGCGGTGGTGGGGAACTTATTTCCCAGTCAGTATGGAGGCTGTTGAGCTGCAATGAAGCCCTTTTTTGAGTGTTATTCTATTCCTCTGGACAGGCTAAAATAGTATCCATTCTCCCCAGCCATCCGCTGGGGTTTCAGGGCAACTGAATCTGTATAGTTATAGGCCAATGATCCTATTCTTAGCTTATCCCAAGCTACTTTACACACTCACCTACTGCCCACAGGATCCTACCCCACAATGCTCTGGGGAAGCACATATCCCCTCAGGTGGTCTCTCCATCTGCAGCAACTTCCTTGCATCTATGCAAATTTCTTGAAGTCTTAAGTGGTGCATATCATTGGGTCATTATGCACAATAAAAGAACATATTATGGCCCAGTTTTATAGCTGTTATACACATTGAACTCCCACGGAATGGGCATTGTGTGTCAAGTGGTCAAATATGTGGGCTCTTAAGGCTTCAATTACATTTCTTTCCTAGATTTTTAGTATCAGGTAACACAATAGATCATGGACACTGCTCTAAAGAGGCAATGACACTTTCCACAAAAATCAGAGCACCATACATCGCAGGTAGACTGTTGAATTAATAGCCAATGGCAGTATTTTGCTACCAAAGATATTACCAGCCCACAGGAAGGTGAAGGTGAAATTCTTTCATGATTTGATGAATACCACAAGCATACTCAATGGCATACAGAATGTAGACAGACATGGTCCTTACCATAAGAAGCTGTAACCTTACTAATGTGTTGATGTACTTATTAATCCCTTGATTGATTAATCTGACTGCAGGAGTCAGTAATGGTGTGGACTCTTGAGGGCAAGGGTATCAGAAATATTATTATCTGGTAGTGCGAGGAAGGTGACTAACAACTAAACACAAAAAAACAACAAATGGTCTGGTAGCACTTTATAGACTGAACTGAACTGGGATTCTAGGGCTTCTCTGTGTATTTGGCTTGTAGAGCTAGTTTGTGACAAGACAGCTACTTGCAGGTCTGTCAGACTGCACAGAGAAGCCCTGGAATCCCAGTTCAGCCACAAATTCAATTCACATGCTAATGTACTCAATCGTGATATGGGCTGGTGGGGACTCTGCCTACTTAATAACCACTGAAGGTGCTAACAGCTCCCGGAGTGGTATCCTTTCTGTTTTAGGAATCTTTCTATTGACTTTGATTTTTATCTGCTTAGGTTTAAGTACCCATTCTCCAGATACTTAATGATGCTCTGTCTCCCACCCCTCTCCCTTTTCCTTCTCTCCCCTTCCCCTCTCCTATTTATTTCGAGTTTTCATATCCCCAACTCATAACTCCGGTCATCTGAAGAAGTGGGCTATGCCCACAAAAGCTCATGATACCATCTACATGTTTCGTTAGTCTATAAAGTGCTACCAGACCATTTGTTGTTTTTTTCTGTAACAGACTAACTTGGCTACCCCCGAAGCAACTAAACACAAGACTCCCTTATGCTGGAAGTCAGCATTGGGTATCCTGAAAACAGTCACAACTACATTGGACATCAAATTCAATGTGTATCTAGGAGATTATCTTAACACTGAATAGTGTAATGATCTCATATTCTGGAGAGGAGTTATTATCAGAATTCCTTTTATTGAAAGTGATTGCAAGTGGATTCTTGTAAACATAGAACACACACATACAATACATAGCAAATATGTCAATAAAACGTCATAATGATTTTTTTTTTAAAATTGGCTTGGGAGTATGGGGATTAAAAGAAGGACTGGAAATGGTCAGCGTGTCTAGCAAAAGCGATTTCTAGTTCCACCTGCATTTCTGATGCCTTGATAGAGAGAAACAGCGAAGTCATGAAATTAGAGACAAAGAAACAAGTAGTCAAGGTGAGAAATCATTAAGACATGAATAAAAGTTCTGGCAGAATGAGTAGAGATGAACTGATGGAACCAAACCCAGGTCTGGAATAGAAGCTTTCCTCTGAGCCCCATGTTTTGATTAGGTTTGTGTTGGAAGTAGAGGTATAAATGTCAAAATTTTTTGCATCACTTGTGTTCTGAAAAAATAGAACAATCCTAATATTAAAATATTGACTGTACTGATCCTTCACTGTAAGTCAATTTTTTGCTAATATATAGTAAAAGTTTACTTCGGCCTAAATTACAGCAAAAGTATCAAGCACTTACCAGACAATTTTTCTTTGAAATAACAGTTAGAGATGTTAAAAAGCATATAATTTGTTAATTGTGCAGTCAACAAAAATTTTGTCAACTACACGATTAACCGATAAGGGTTACCACTGCAAGCACACAGTCCCAGCTTGCATGGGTCTGGGAGCTACCATGGGAGAACCTCCACTGCGGTTCTGCACTGAAAGCCACAGTGGGGGGTAGCTCCCAGGACACAGTGGAAGCTGGGACTGAGCCAGGCTGCTGGCCAACCTGCTAAAATGTTTACTGGCAGAAGAAGGGAGGGATGCATGTAGCCAATAGCATTAACCAATAAGCATCTGCATTAACCATTTAATCGACTACACTGTTATATCCCTAATAACAATAGCATTTTTATACAGTGCATGAGATGTGTATATGACAGAAGATGAAACATTTGTTTATCAAAAGCATGAGCCTAGAGTTGGCAAACTCCACTGCAATCAAAACTGTTTGTTTAAATCTTTCCTAAGCAGTAATAATACTAATTTGCAGGTTCAGTACATAGTATTTCCAGTGTTTCGTTTTTGTTGTTTCTCCTGTAAACCTGTACCATTTAAAGCATTTTATTTTATTGTTGCATCTTTTCAATTCTGTTCCTCCAAGAAGCAGATTATAGTGTAAATTCTATCACTTTACATCAGGGCATAAGGATGTTTCCAACAGGAATTTGCAATTCCTTTTCAAACCTCTAAATACTTATTTTATTGTTTTGTTATTCATACATCACAAAGTCTGATTACATAGCTGATCAGGAAACTTTTCAGGCTATTTGTCCAGAAAAATATGAATTCTGAGCTGCTGAATAAATAAATGTAAATGTTTACAAATGTTTAAATTTTTTCTTTCATTATTTTTGTAGGAACAGAATCTATACACTGTGTATGAAGCAAGCAGGAGCGTTTATTACACACACAGCACTGGTGGAGTGTCACGTTGCTTGTTAGGCTCAGTGAACACTTCCAAACAATAGGTTACAACTGATTATATAAGATGCTCAATGGGTAGATCAAATGATGGAGAAGGAGGGAGGGAAATCCCAGACCCTTGGATAGATGCTAATCGTGAGGCAAAATAAGAGCAATAATATAAAAGTTACATAGTGTTTTCTGCCCATATCTTACATAATACCTTACATCTAGTAAAACAAATATTTAAACAAAGCAGACATCAATTATCAATTATGTGTTAAGTGGCGATGTGTCTGTCAGCTTCAAGAAGGTATCTCTGTATGGATATGGTCCATCTGGGGATTAAAGCAGAGGCATTAGGAGTACTTGATAATTGTGCTTTTATTCCTAGTACTATTGAATGTGTCATGTCCTGTCTCCCATCCTGGGTTGTTAGCTCTATGATGACCTTTTTTTGATGGGCTAGGCAGAGGGGTAACCATCATGTACTGTGTTAATATGCCAGTTCTAGATTCCAAATTTAGAATAGGGGTTCCTAACAGAATATCATAGCCTTCCTCACAAATTTTTACCCTACAGTCCCTCCTCTTAACCTCAGGGTTCATGAACCCGCCAGGTTAAATACAATAATTTTAGCATTTTTAGCTTATTCTTGGACTGTCGATAGAGCACCAGTACCAGTAGGAGTGTTATAATTGATACCCCACATAATTTGGCAAAACAACGCCCAAATCCATTTCCAAGGTATTTCATTCCCCAAGATGGCACTGCCCATGATCATAGCTTTAACCTGCACTGCCTGGGGGTATGTCTACACTACAAAGTTAGTTCGAACTAACGGACGTTAGTTCGAACTAACTTTAATAGGTGCTACACTAGCGCTCCGCTAGTTCGAATTTGAATCGAACTAGCGGAGCGCTTAGTTCGAACTAGGTAAACCTCATTTTACGAGGACTAACGCCTAGTTCGAACTAGCTAGTTCGAACTAAGGGCTGTGTAGCCCTTTAGTTCGAACTAGTGGGAGGCTAGCCCTCCCCAGGTTTCCCTGGTGGCCACTCTGGCCAACACCAGGGAAACTCTATGCCCCCCTCCCGGCCCCGGACCCTTTAAAGGGGCACGGGCTGGCTACGGTGCCCGTGCCAGGTGCAAGCCTGCCAGCACCCAGTTAGCAGACCCTGCACGTGGCACGGCACAGAGCCACCCACCCGATGCCCCCCAGCCCACCCCCTCTTGACGGGACCAGGCTGGCGGCTCCCGGGAGCTTGCCCTGGACCGCAAGAGGCGGGCACCTTCCTGGGCTAGTGCGGACATCGTGGACCTCGTCCACGATCTCCGCACTAGGCACAGGAAAGTGGCCGTCTAGGGCAGGAGAGCTGCCAGCCTGGCCACCCAGGACCAGGTGTTCATGAAAATCAAGGGGGTCCAGTGAGACCCCTGACACTGAGCCCTGAGCTTACAATGGCCATACTGGGTCAGACCAAAGGTCCATCTAGCCCAGTAGCCTGTCTGCCAACAGCGGCCAACCCTAGGGACCCTGGAGGGGATGGACCGAAGACAATGACCAAGCCATTTGTCTCGTGCCATCCCTCTCCAGCCTTCCACAAACTTTGGGCAGGGACACCACTCCTACCCTCTGGCTAATAGGACTCCATGGACCCAACCTCCATGACTTTATCTCACTTCCCTTTAAACTCTGTTCTAGTTCTAGCCTTCACAGCCTCCTACAGCAAGGAGTTCCACAGGTTAACTATTTGCTTTGTCAAGAAGAACAACTTTCTCTTACTAGTTTCAAGCCTGCTACCCATTCCTTTCCTTTGGTGTCCTCTAGTCCTTCTTTATGGGAACTCAGGAAGAACTTTTCTGAATGCACCCTCTCCACCCAACCCCTGCTTTTAGAGACCTCTATCCTGTCCCCCCTCCATCTCCTCTTTTCTAAGCTGAACAGTCCCAGTCTCTGTAGCCTTTCTTCATCTGGGACCTGTTCCCAACCCCTGATCATGTTAGTTGCCCTCCCCTCTCCCAGCCTTTCTCTTCCCCTCTCCCACCTCCTTTTCCCAGTCTCCCCCAGTTTTTTTTCAATAAAGAGAGAGTCAATGTTGGAAGAAACGTTATCTTTATTTTGTACATCAATAAGAAGGGGGGCTAGGGAAGGGTAAGTGGAAGGAGGTGAGGGAGGAATGGGGTACGAGCCCCCGATGGGGAGGACTGGGCTGGCTCTGCGGGCTTCTGGGGGTGGAAGCTCTCCTGCAGCCCCCCAATTACTCCCTCTCCCCAGATGGCAGCCTGCGGCAAGTGCAGCCGGGCTGATGGCCGAGTGGTGTGATGTGCCCAGTGTGGGTACTCCGGGCACTCCAAGCCAGAACTTCTTTGCAAGCGGGGCACCCCTTAGAACTGTGTGTCCGGGGTGGGGGTCGGGACCCTTTAAGCGCAGCCCTCGGCTAGCCTGAGACAGCATCTCCATGCTCTAAGTCCTCCTTTTATGCCCTGCCGGCACTGCTTCCGGCCATCCTTAAGCCCTGTTCAGAGTCCACTCAATGTGGACTTGCTAGTTCGAACTAGCAAAACGCTAGTTCGAACTAGTTTTTAGTTCTAGATGCGTTAGTTCGAACTAGCTTAGTTCGAATTAACTAATTCGAACTAAGTTAGTTCGAACTAGCGCTGTAGTGTAGACGTACCCAGGTTTAGGGTCTTGGAGTACTTGGTATTAGCTTGGTCCATGGTTTCCCCTACCTGAGTATACCTCAGTTGGCCTTTCGAAATGCGTCTCTGGGCTTCAGCCACCAACTCGATTTTCGGCTGCAGGGTCAGTAGACCCTCTTTTAGGTACTTACTGCCATAGTGCCACTCCAGATCCCATGTTAGGTTACCCATCATTGTCAATGGTCAGGGTTGCTCATCAAGGGACCGTTATGCACTTGGATAGGTGTGTTGAGGAACAGGGCTTTCCATTTACCTCCATGGTGTGGTTCTGGGCAGTCACACACCAGTAGGTACCATTCATTTAGACCAGCTCTGCATGTGTTAATTTCTCAGTTACAGTCACCTTGAACCTAGACAGATTTGTTAAAGCGTTATATGGACATGTACATAGAATTTTCTTGTCAGAGATTGTGATTTTAAAAAGTGACATGACAAATTACTTGTCCTTTGAATTCCTAGAACAGACTGTAATAGTTATTTTGGCCATTTGACAGGAGACAGGACAATGACTGTTACCACAAAACACTGTATTTAGCTTTTAGCTTCTACTAATATCTACACAGGTCCTGATTTTTTTTCACACCTATAAGGAACATTTAATTCAGTCTCACCTTCAGTTTTAATGGGAATCTTTACCACACACACACACACCCACACACACACACACACACACACACACACACACGAAAACAAATCATTGGTGCATGAAAAAACCCAAAGAGTCCTGGAAATAAAGGCTTGCAGAAAACTTATCAAAATCATATGGGGAGGATGGTTCAAAAACCACATTTGTAACATCAGAAGTATCCAAACTATTATCTTTTTAAAAAAACTTAAACCATTTTTGTTCTACACATTCCCAGATAGCCAGCAGCAGATATTTTATGAACAGTTTATAAATATATAAAATATGGAGCTATAACAGAAAAAGCAGTAAAACAACCCATATTGCGGTATCCTGAGCAGTGCTGTTAAAATAACAAAAAATTGCAACTATTATTGCTATCACTTAGAACATTTTCATTGTTTTGTAAGTTATTGTGTATTACATATTTTACAAATGGATTATAGTGACTGACTTCAAAATTCTACCATTGTATAGACTTGCATAGAATCTTAGAATCATAGTACTGAAAGGGATCTTGATAGGTTAAATAATCTAGCCCTTTGCATGAAGGCAGGATTAAGGGTATGTCTACACTACAGCACTAATTTGAACTAGCTTAATTCGAATTAGCTAATTCGAACTAAGCTAATTTGAATTAGCGCATCTAGACCTAAAAACTAATTCTAATTAGTATTTTGCTAATTTGAAATAGCATGTCCATATTGAATGAACCTGAACCGAAGTTAAGGCTGGCCGGAACAAGTGCTGGCAGGGCATCAGGTTAGGACTTAAGAGTGTGGAGATGTTGCCTCAGGCTAGCCGAGGGCTGTGCTTAAAGGGACCCGATCTCCACCCCAGACAGACAGTTCTCAGGGTTCCCCACTTGCTTGTCTACCTCGATGAGGGGCAGCAAAGCAGTCCTGACTTGGAGTGTCCTTAGTGCCCACACTCGGCACATCACAGCACTCAGACATCAGCCCGGCTGCACTTGCCACAGGCTACCATCCGGGGGGGGGGGTCAATCGGGGGGCTGTCAGGATTCAGGAGGCCCTGCAGGAGAGCTTCCACTCCGAGGAGACCACAGAGCCACCCCAGTCCTTCCCATCGGGGGCTCGTGCCCCATTCCTCCCTCACCTCCTTCCACTTACCCGTCCCTAGCCCCCCTTCCTGATGTAAAAAATAAAGGACACGTGTGTTCAAAAATAGAAACTCTCTTTATTTAACAAAACTGGGGTGGGGGGAATTAACCTCTGGGGAGACTGGGAGAGGGTGCAAGAGGGGAGGGGGAAACCTGGGAAGAGGGAGCAGGAAGGGGAAAGCCAGGGGAAGAAGGAGGAGAAGTATCAAACTATGGTACGCCATATCTTCAGTACTGTGTGCAGATGTGGTCTCCTCACCTCAAAAAAATATATTTTGGCCTTGGAAAGAGTTCAGAAAAGGGCAACTACAATGATCAGGGGTTGGGAACAGGTCCCATATGAAGAGAGGCTAAAGAGACTGGGACTTTTCAGCTTAGAAAAGAGGAGACTGAGGGGGGATATGATAGAGGTGTATAAAATCATGAGTGGTGTGGAGAGGGGTGAATAAAGAAAAGTTCTTCATTAATTCCCATAATAGAAGGACTAGAGGACACCAAATGAAATGAGTGGACAGCAGGTTTAAAACTTATAAGCGAAAGTTCTTCTTCACACAGCACAGTCAACCTGTGGAACTACTTGCCACAGGAGCTTGTGAAGGCTAGAACTATAACAGAGTTTAAAGAGAAGTTAGATAAATTCATGGAGGTTGGGTGAGCCAGGGGGTAGGAATGGTGTCCCTGGCCTCTGTTTGTGGAAGGCTGGAGATGGATGGCACGAGACAAATTACTTGGTCATTGTCTTCAGTCCATCTCCTCCGGGTGACCTGGTGCTGGCCGCTGTCAGCATACAGGCTACTGGGCTAGATGGACCTTTGGTCTGACCCAGTATGGCCGTTCTTATGTTCTTATGTTCTAAGCTCAGGGTCAGGGGTCTCACTGGACCAACTTGATTTTCATGCAAACCTGCTTCTAGGTTCGCATATGGCCTTTGATGGCCAGGCTGGCAGCTATCCTGCCCTAAACGGCTGCATTCCTGTGCCTAGTACGGAGGTCGTGGATGTTCGAGGTCTCCCCCCAATCCTCGACGAGGTCCACGATCTCCACACTAGACCAGGCGGGCACCCGCCTCTTGCGGCCCCGGGCAGGCTCTTGGGAGCCGCCGGCCTGGTCCTGGGAAGGGGGAGGGGTGGGGCTGGGTGGCAGCATGTGTCTGGCTCATGCCGTGCCAGGTGCAGGGTCTGCTGGCTGGGTGCTGACAGGCTTGCAACTGGCACGAGCACTGTAGCCAGACCATGCCCCTTTAATGGCTCTGGGGCCAGGAGGGGGGCAGAAAAGTTTTCCTGGTTTGGCCCAGAGTGGCCAGCAGGGCAAGCTGGGAAGGGCTAGCCTCCAACTAGTTCAAATTAAGTGGCTACACAGCCCTTAATTCGAACTACTTAATTTGAACTAGGCGCTAGTCCTATAAGGTTTACCTAGTTCTACATTGTCCATCATTGTAAGGGGTCTCAGATGAAAAAGCCTCCCCCTTCCAAAGCTGAGTGAACTGAGTTGGGGGGAAAGGGATTGAGCCAGCCTGCTTCATGACTGCCAGGTGTGAGCTGTAAGACTGGTTCAGCCTGCCTCTTTCCCCCCTTGTTCTAAGGATAAACCTAAAGAAGACTCCAATAGGAGTCTTTTTGCTATTCCAGTGGAAGCTGGAACCTTTTGTCAGCCTAGGTGGTGGCTAAAGAGTTGAAATCACTAAAGCTATGTCTACACTGGTGGGTACTTGCGCAAGAACAGCCATTCTTCCACAGGACATCCACACTGCCCACCCGCTCTTGCGCAAGAAGATTTACAGTAAAGCATGGTAAGAAAGGGCTTCTTGCGCAAGAGCTATGCTCTTTTCTAACAGATGTAAGCTCTCTTGTGCAAGAGGGCAGTGTGGACGCACACAGGGGTTTCTTGCGCAAGAAAGCTCTATGGCTAAAATGGCCATCAGAGCTTTCTTGTACAAGAGAGCATCCATACTGCCATGGGCACTCTTGCACAAAAGCACATTTCAGACATGGCATGTGAACGTTTTCTTGCGCAAGACTTCTTGCACAAGAACCCTTGCGCAAGAACCCGCCAATGTAGACATAGCCTAAGAGCTGAAGTCACTGGTTTGGCGTGGAGCCAGCCTGATTGAGGCCAGCAGAATGGCTGGTGGGAACGACTGGTGGGTGGTAGGTGGCCAGCAGAGCAGCTGGTGGGAACGACCGGTGGGTGGCTGGTAGCGGTAGGCAGCCAGCAAAGCAGCTGGCAGGAGCGACCAACCAGCAGGGGTAGCACATAGATGGCATCACATCAGGCTCTGTGAGGGAGGTCATTAGGTGATGTGTCTATGTCCATACTGACTGGATAGAGCTGAAAGTGGGACGTTTGAAGTGGGGTACGGAGAAAGTTTGAGTATGTGAATGGGACCCTTACATTGTTGGACTGGTGAGCCTGAGAGGCAAGGGACATAGCTCAATCCATTTGAGCTGGGATGGTTACTCATAGGTTGGTTATGAATTCTGGTTATGATATTTTCCCAAGCTAATGCCATATGACTTCTCTCTCTCTTTCATTAAGGCTACGTCTACACTGCAGGCTTCTTGCGCAAGAACTGTTTTGCGCAAGAGTTCTTCGGCAAAAGGTCTTGCGCAAGAGCATGTCCACACTACCATGTGCTTTTGTGCAAGAGATGTGCTTTTGCACAACAGTGTCCATGGCAGTGTGGATGTTCTCTTGTGCAAGAAAGCTCTGATGGCCATTTCAACCATAGGGGTTTCTTGCACAAGAAACCCCTGTTGCCCGTCCACACTGCCTTCTTGCACAAGAGCTCTTGCACAAGAGGGCTTATTCCTCATGGGAAGAGGAGTAACTCTTGCACAAGAAGCCCTCTGTTCCAACACTTTACTTTAAATTTACTTACTCAAGAATGCGTGTGCAGTATAGACGCTCCACAAGTTTTTGCGCAAGAATGGCTGTTCTTGGGCAAGAACCCTGCAGTGTAGACATAGCTTAAAAGTTCTTTTCTATGCTCAGAGTCTGTGCTTGTGAGTGGGAAAGCATTGCATCTCAGAGGCACCCAGGAGTGTGTGAATTTCCCTGGCTACTGGGTTGGGGCTCAAGTCGGTTGTGTGTGAGATGGATGAAAAGAGACCCCTAGATACTGAACCCAGCTCCAACTGCTGCTGGCGCTACCTGGCAGAAGGTTTACATATACATTAGGCTAATTTAACATAATCATTGTTTTAACATGACATATAGCACTAGTGATCCATTCTAATACAATATGTGTCATGTTCTATCATTAAGGCCCAGCTTCAGCAAGAGGTTAATTACTGTGGGACGTATGTTTAAAGTGTTTTGCTGAATCAGCTAGGACTTCATTCTTAGATATACAACTTCCATTAGTTTCAACAAGAGTCCTGCATGCAGAAGGAATACAGGATCAGAGCCACTTCTGATACTTCCAGTATCTGTTTTTCATGTTTGTTAAAATTGTGTTCCCAAAAGAAGGATACAGAGATAGAAAATCTAATTATCCTTTGTTTTATTAAATAGTCAGCAGGCAAAACAAGGCTCCAGTTATGAAATGCAATTTGTAAGCAATCATGTAGAGTTCTATTGAATCCAAGATAGCACTGAATGATTGCAAACAGATCCTGATGAAACATTAGGACTCACAGCCTGTTCCTGAAACTTGTAACATACAGGAAGACTTGGAGCTTTGAAGAGACACATGGAAAAAATTGCATTAGTATGCAAAATAAGATAGAACAATTGTCTTTACTCTTACTAAAATAAGCAATCTTTAATCTCATAAATGGCCATTTTTCATACTATTAGTTTATTATTTATTAATATGATTGCATTTACACAGATGTTCAAGTCAAGTGTGTTCTAAATATTTTAACTATACATTATATCAGGGAGATGAGGACACTGTGCAAGTTCATAAAGAAACTAGGCGCTCTTGCTGATGGATAAAGCCTGCAGCTGTATGATCTGCATCATAGAGGCCCTGCTTATAGTCATTGAAGGCATATTTGGCCACTTTACATCTGAAGCATTGAGCTTTGTCCATAGATGGTTTGGAAGGTAAAAGCCAAGAGTCTGGACTGTGTGCTAAAATGGTAGATAGGTGGACTAACAGATGTGGCATATTTTGAACCTTAATGAGCACTAAACTATTGGTTTAAATCAGTCATGAATAAGGATAACACAAGAGCTTCAGAGTAGTAGCTGAGTTAGTCTGGAAAAACTGAAAAAACAAGGAATAGCCTAGCAGAACCTTAAATTCTCACAAAACATGGAGATGGTATTTTTGTGGGTACAACCCACTTCTTCAGATGAATGGAACATTAGAAGTCCAGATCCAAGAATAAATAAGGGAAAGGGGGGAGGGGTAAAGGAAAGGAGAAAAAAGTGACTTAGAGTGTTCAAGTTATAAGATGCTGATAAGAACAATTTGCACCTTTGTAAGTGCCCATTGTTTAATTGGTTTAGTAATTAGGATGTGGAAGGTAGTGTGCTAGCCAGCTGATGTCTTTATTCATACCTCTATGAAAGGAATCTCACTTATAAATGAAGTTAAGTTCCAACCCTTTCCTGTGTATGTGGCTTATGGAATTGGCCTGAAACATAACTCAAAAGTTATCCTTGCTCAGTGAAGAAAGAAACAATAACAGGAAACTTGGAAATAGCAGATGTGCTTAATGACTTCTTTGTTTTGGTCTTCACCCAGAAGATTAATGATGGAGGGATGCCTAACATAGTAAATGCTGGTGGAAATGGGGTAGGTGTAGAAGATAAAATTGTTAAAAAACCAAGTTAAAAATTACTTAGAAAAGTTGGATGTCTGCAAGTCACCAGGGCCTGATGAAATGCATCCTAGAATACTCGAGGACCTGATAGAGGAGACAGCTGAGCCTTCAGGTATCATCTTTGAAAAATCATGGAAGTTGGGAGAGATTCCAGAAGGCTAGAAAAGGGCAAATAAAGTGCCCATCTATAAAAAGGGAAATAAGAACAACCCAGGAAACTACAGATCCGTCAGTTTAACTTCTGTGCTAGGAAAGATAATGGAGCAGGTAATTAAGGAATTCATCTGCAAACATTTGATAGAAAATAAGGTGATAGTTAATAGCCAGCATGGATTTGTAAAGAACAAATTATGTCAAATGAATCGGCTAGCTTTGTTTGACAGGATAACAAGTCTTGTGGATAAAGGAGAAGTGGTGGATGTGGTATACCTAGACTTTAGTAAGGCATTTGATACGGTCTCACATGACCTTCTTATCAATAAACTAGGAAAATACAACTTAGATGGGGTTACTATAAGGTGGTTGCATAACTGGCTGGATTACTATTTTCAGAGAATAATTAATGGTGCATAGTCATGCTGGAAAGATATAAAAAGTGAGGTTTCGCAGGGGTCTGTTTTGGGACCAGTTCTGTTCAATATCTTCATCAACAATTTAGATGATGGCATAGAAAGTACAATTATTAAGTTTGCAGATTTTACCAATCTGGGAGGGATTGCAAGTGCTTTGGAGGTTAAGATTATAATTTAAAATGATCTGGACAAACTGGAAAAATGGTCTGAGGTAAATAGGATATAGTTTAATAAGGACAAATGCAAAGTAACCACTTAGGAAGGAACAATCAGTTTCACACATAGAATCATAGAATACTAGGACTGGAAGTGACCTTGAGAGGTCATCGAGTCCAGTCCTCTGCCCTCATGGCAGGACCAGCACTGTCTAGACCATTCCTGATAGACATTTGTCCAACCTACTCTTAAATATCTCCAGAGATGGAGATTCCACAACCTGCCTAGGCAATTTATTCCAGTGTCTAACCACCCTGACAGTTAGGAACTTTTTCCTAATGTCCAACTTAAACGTCACTTGCTGCAGTTTAAGCCCATTGCTTCTTGTGCTATCCTCAGAGGCCAGGAAGAACAATTTTTTCCCCTTCTCCTTGTGACGCTCTGGTGTACTGCATCAGGGAGAGCCAGTTGGGGCGCTTTGCTGCAAGAGTCAGTGGAGAATGCTCCCAGTCAGGCTCCCAGGGCTCTGCTGCAGGCAGGTGAAAGGGGTTGGCTGGGGTTATGCCCCACACCAGTCCAGGACTGCCTCAGCCCTGAGCCCCTCCCAGGTCACCCTTTAGGGAGGATGTGGGGGAGGAGGGGCTGAAGCCTCCCTCCATTCCTACTGATGCAGTTTGTTGCTACCCTTCCAACACTGTCAGGGAGAGAGAGAAATGTACACACCCAGTGTGCATGCCTTTCCCTCCTGGCTGCTATGGGGCGGGGGCAGAGGAGCGAGTGATCCACTCTGTGTGCTTCCCTCTCCCACCCTGTCTATGACCTCTGCCTTGAGCTCCACTTCACACCCTCCAACCCTGACTTCTGCACATCTTCACATCTATAGCCCTCTGCCCGGAGCTCCCAAACCCCCTGGCTTGGGCCCCCCACATTCCACCCAACATTAAGTTTTCTTACAGATACTGTCCTATCACACCCCCAATTCCTGCTGTAAGATCCTCCCTCAGCCCCTGGGGGTGGGGGAGCAATACAACAGTACCTATAAGTTACTTTCACCCCTGGACTTAACCCATCATAGCAGTACAATATTTTCCTGAAGTGAATTTTTGTACACTATCTTCAAGTCTGCAATTTCAAAAAATATAGTAGCCCAATGTCTGTGACTCTGTAATGCTAAAATGCTGGCTGTTCCCTCTGGACGGTGCTGTTGTCTCCCTGACTGTTCCCTCTGGACGGTGCTGTTGCCTGAGTCATGTCCTTCGCCTCCCACCGTGGCGCTCAGCTGATTTCTGCGCTGCTCAGCTGGGCTGCCATGGGGGAGCAACCGGTGCAAGCAGCCGTTTGGATGCCACGGTCCCATGCAGCACAGGGGACAGGGTGCTGCCTGGGGAAAGTGGGTCCCAAACGGCTGCTTGCGCCGCTTGCTCCCCTGCAGCAGCCCAGCTGAGCAGCGCAGAAATCAGCTGAGCACCACGGCGGGAGGGAAACGGGGGCGGGGCGGTGACATACACAGCCAGGGGTCGGGGCCTGGCCACGTATGTCATCGCCCTGCCCTTCTTTGAGCCTTCAGCAGTGGTGCTTGGCTGACTTCTGCGCCGCTCAGATGGGCCACCACAGGGGAGCCTAAACGACCACTTGCTTCCCCATGGCAGCCCAGCTGAGCGGCTCAGAAGTCAGCTGAGCACCACGGCGGGAGGTGAAGGGGGACAGGGAGGTGATGTGCGGCGTGACAGCGGCTCCAGGCCCTACCCCCTGGCTGTGAACGTTACGCGCCCTGCCACCCTTTGCCTCCTGCAGTGGGGCTCGGCTGACTTTTGTGCCACTCAGCCAGGCCGCCGCATGGAAGCTAGTGGCACAAGTGACCATTTGGGCTCCATGCTCCTCAGCAGCAAGGGGAACGTGGTGCCCAAACAGCCGTATGGGTTCCACGGTCCCCCGAGTGAGAGGCATGAGGGGGAGGAGAAGAGAAAGAGAGATACAGAGAGAGAGGCAGAGGAGAGCTGAGAGAGAGAGGAGGAGGCAGTAGGAGGGAAGGAGAGAGAGAGAGATGGAGCGAGAGACCAGAGGCTCAGGAGAGAAGACCGACGTGGAGGAGACCTGAAAATCCCATCTTATGACGGGCTAATTGGCTAGTTTCAAAATAATTGGTAATTTCTAGTGTCCATAAACAGCGAATCCCAAACTTCCTGTGCTGGAGATTGGAGGAAGAAATATAGTTATAAATATTTTAAAGTCTTAGTCATATGGCAACCCAACACCTGAAAATTGCTTCTTCTCTCCTGGCAAAATGCTTAGTGCTGTCAGTTTGCACTGCGCTGGGAAATTAGATTAATTAATGCCATACAAAATGGTGTTCATAGTTCCTAGCCTATAAAGCATCTCAGTTCTGAAATAGTAAGAACAAAGATAGCAATGGATTGATGCCTAAATGTCTAATCCTCACAGTAATTAACGGCCCTGATCCTAGAGCTGTGTGGAGAAAGGTAATGATGTTTCACAGGGGATTTTGATATGTCATGAGTTGGTTCTTTTCCAATTGAAATTAAAACAAACAAAAAAAAATGACCCAGGAAAGGAAATGAAGAACTTGGCTTAGAGGTAAGTCTGCACAGTGGGCTGTTCCAGAGTTACTGGCCCAGGGACAGCCCAAATGGCAGACTGCCATCAACATATGGGTACAGGAAGCCCTGAGAGACTTGCCTGCTAGGCAGCTGTGAGCTTGGGAGCCCTGAATGAGCTGAGAGTTTTCAGGCTTGGGAGCCTGTTTCTCAGCAGCCTGCCTGGAACGATATAGAAGAGTCAGGCCCCTGGAAGACCTGGCTTAGTCAGGGGCCTGAGAGTTTGGCAGCCATGACTCAAAAGGCTTCCAGGCTCCCAGCTGCCTTTTGGCTGCCAGTTTGATTATTGAGGAGCCAGACTGGTGAACTAGAAGCAGCAAAGCAGGCTTACCTTAGAATTCTGCCTGGGTTGCATTGCAACTTCATTGAATTCAAACCATGTCTATAAAACATTTAGATTTTGATAAAATGGCATTCTCTGGAGGGCAAATGTTCTAGCAAATAATTTCCAGCCACCTCAATTTAATTCAGGTATGTGCTGGGGGCATAAGATTATATTGTCACTACGATACTCTGAATTGAGTTCATATTCTGTTTACTTAGAAAACAACAAGAATCTGATTTTTCTTTGCTCTGCATCACATGTAGTCATTTACACCAATGCAAAGCTGGTGTGAAATGCTACCAATGCTGATCTGGCCAATTTGCACAGGTGTATGACTCTGCAAAATGTAAGGCAGTGGAGACACTAAACAAGTAAACATAAGCTAATGACAATTTTTATCCTTAAAGTACTGTATTTTCAGAGTAGTTAGTTTCAAAAGAATTAAATGATAAAAAGTGAGGCATTTTGTTATGCACTGAAAGCATATTTATATATTACTGACTTAATTGTACAAATAAGAATTTAATCCAAATATACCCCTTTTTGTTTATTTCTCTGAATTGTTGATATTTATTATATGAGCAACACTGATAAGAAATTAGATCACGCTCTTCAGTCTTCTGTGCATGTTTATTATGTTTAGTGTCCTGAAAAATAAAATCAGATAATTCATTAAAAGTTCAATATTTTTTTGAAGAATCTAAAAGAAACCTTGTATTATTATGGTACATTTAATATTTCAACCAAACTGATAGAAGACATGATAACAGCTTTTAAACAGCACTAAATTCATTATAGTCAACTACAAAAACCAACAATTAAAACCAACAATTAAAGAGTAAGCTTAAATCTCTGAAGCAGTTAACTTGCTTTCCATTCACCTTTATTGTTTTGAAGTCTGCTATGCTTTTAATAATTTGAGCCAACTTGATGTGAAGCCAAATAATAAACTATTCAGCTTCTAGATTCCTACTGCATTTAATATCACTTTGTTCAGTCAACCAATTTGAACTCAATTAAAGTCCTCTTATAATGCCCTCTCATTTGTGTTAACACAATCTGAAGCACTATAAAATGAAGCATCATCAGTGTAAAGATGCATATAGCACATTTGGTAATAATTGCTAGTATATCATTTATAGAAATAAAAAAGAGCAGCTGTCTTAATACAGTGCCAGTGGAGTATAGATGAAGGGGGGCAGAATATTCAGGACATTTCTTCAGAGTTATCAATGCAGTTTGATTAGATTAACAAATATAATATTTTATCCTCCAAACACCTTCATACCATACTATCTCACATGACCTTCCTATAAGCAAACCTAGATGGAGCTACTATAATGTAGGTGCAAAACTGGTTGGAAAACTGTTCCCAGAGAATAATTATCAGTGGCTCACAGACCTGCTGAGATGGCATAATGAATGGGGCCCTGCAAGGATTAGTTCTGGGTCTCATTCCATTCAATATCTTAATTATTTAAATAATGGCATAGAGAGTTTGCTAATAAAGTTTATGGTTGATGCCAAGCTGGGAGGGATTGCATGTGCTTTGGAGGATAAATTATCTGTAAAAACATGAGAAATGGTCTGAACTGAATAGGATGAAATTCAATAAAGACACACACAAAAAATTATTTCATTCAAGGAGGAAAAAACAGCTGGAAACACACAAAATGGGAAATAACTACCTAGGAAGGAATACTACACCAAGGGAGCTAGAGGTCATATGAGTCACCACTGTAACGCTAACGAAGAGTCTTGTGATATCTTAAAGACTAACCAATTTATTTGGACACAGATTTTGTGGGCTGGATCCCACTTTGCCAGGGATGTATCTGGAGAAGTGGACTCCAGCCCATGGAAGTTTATGCCTAAATAAATTTGTAAGTCATTAAGATGCCATAGGACTCTTCATTATTTTTACTGGAACAGACTAACATGGCTACCCCTCTGAAACAGTGTAACACTGCTGTAAAAAAAGCGAGTCTCATTCTGGAATGTATTAGCAGGAGTGTTGGAAGCAAAACATGAAAAATCATTCTTCTGATCTACTCCTGCTGATTAGGTCTCAAAATTAGAGTATTGTGTCCATTTCTGAGCATCATCAGGAAAGATGTGAATGAACTGGAGAAAGTCCAGAGAAGAACAACCAAAATGATTAAAGGTCTAAAAAACATGACCAATGAGGAAGATTTAAAAAAATTGGACTTTTTTTAGTCTGCAATGGAGAAGACTGAGGGTATGTCTACACTACCACCCTAGTTCGAACTTGGGTGGTAGTATAGACATACCCTGAGAGAAGACATGATAACAGCTTACAAGTAGAGGTTGGACCTCCTGGTCTGGCACTGCTGGGACCTGACCGGTCCGAACAAGAGAATTTGCTGGACTGGTGAGGTCTGCCATGTACCTCAAAGCCATGCTGCTGGTAGGCTACCCCAGCAGGCACCTTGCCTCACTCTCCTCCCCGCCATACTGGCTGGGCTGTTTGCCCGGATGCTGCCAGTTCCCTGAGCAGTACAGACTCTGGCCCCTGCTGTGGTGCTCTGGCCCTGCTTGCTGTGGGATGCTGTGGGGCTCTGGCCCACTCCTGTGTTCCCAGGGGCTGATGCGAGGTTCTTGCCCTATGTTTCTGGGAGCTGCTAGGGAACTCCGGCCCTGGGATGCTGTGGGACTTTGGCCCTAGCCCTGCATTCCTAGGCACTGCCATGGAGCTTCAACCCTGTGCCAACATGGGCTGCCTGGGGACTTCAGCCCCTGCCCTGCACTGCTGCAGGGTTTCATGGGGCTCCAGCCCAGCCTCACAATCCCAAGGGTTGCTGCAGGGTTCCAGGGGATTATCAGGAGACTCTTACAGCATGCTGTTGCAGGACTGCCAAGGGATTCCAGCCCTGGCCCCATGCTGCTGTGGCCTCCAGAGGCTGCAGACCCATCCTGCACTGCCTCCATGTGAGTACCAACCCTGTTTTCCGAGTTAAGGAGCAGGATGTTCTCTCAGTTGTTGCCTATTTGATTATCACAGAGAAGATCATTGTGCTTTCTATAAAGAAATCTCTGACAATGAAGCTAAATGAGCAATAGTCCGAGATGAAGGAAAGAGTATCAAAAAGAGTGCTACACTAAGAAATATGGAATTGTTAGTATATGTGTGTCAAGGTCACTTTGCACTACATCATATCTTGTTCCATGCCCTACATTTGCATCAGAGTAGGCTTATGACACTCACTGAAATGCTGCAGTACTACTGAGCAGGACTGAAAGAGTTAGCATGCCAGAACTTTCTATAGCAGAGCTACATGTGCTTAATGCATAAGCACACTGCATGGAAGGAATTCAGCGATCCAACAGCCATTTTCCTTGCAGAATGGAGGGATCGGGATCTCATGGATTACTGAGTGTTAAAGATACTGAGTTGTCCATGAAAACATTTTGTTGCCCATCCTCAGCATGCAGGAAGGATTCCTTCCCTTCTGAGTCACATAAAGATCCCCTGAGTTGTGTGCTAGGACCACAGGAAGTAGGTTAGAGTCTAGTAAGAAAGTGGAGGCACTGATGTTACAGGAACCTGAGGAGATGGTTCCACATAGATATGGCAGTTGGGACAGGTGGGGGAGTAAAGAGCTGACAGTCCTTTTCCAATTCAATAGGCCCTGAAGTTGTTCATATTTGTGAGAGAATACCCCTTTGTATGAGTGAAGGGTCAAAGCCATGAGCCTGGATCCAATCACCCTGAATCTTGAGGTAATTCAGATTTGATTCTGAGCTCTTAGGCTTGGTCTTAACTCTAATTTATCTGTGAACTAAAGGGGCTTGTTCCTAACTAGAAAGAGTGATTTCGAGCATTTCTTCCATTGTCTATTTTGCTTCTTTTAAAACTCAAGTTGAAAACTGATGCTGTGATTTAAAACTCTCAGTTTTTTACACTGCCACTCAGAGAGCCTAAAGGACTGTTTTGGAGTCTCAAATAGCAAATGGGGAAAGAAAATGCACTAGAGGCCTGTTCCTGGTCTATCTCCACACCCTGTTTGCTAGTCTATAGGGCTTAGAAATAACAGCATGCAGCTTTCACATCAGTGTGCATCACAAATTTGAATCCTCCCATGCAAATTAGATAGGTACATTTAATCATCTTATTTTTACAGATACAGAAAGTGACACACAGTTGTGACTAAGAAGTAACATTTTGCAAAGCTGTCTAAGGTACGTGAACTGGAGGTGTGATGTTTACGTTGGGCATGTACTAGCTCTGATTGAAATAGCATAGTACGAATATCAGTTTAGCTGCAGGAAGCCGAATGGGTTCACCACTCTGAGTACAATTCTGACTGAGATAATGTTTTCAGGGTGGCTACCCTGCCTTGCTGCTTTTGTTGCAATGGCTACAGTGATATTTTTAGTGTGCTAGAATGGTCAGAGCTAGCAAGATTATGTCTGAATGGCCTGGACATTACACATACAGCTTCAGTGTGAGACATACATGACTGGGGTGCGTAGGTAGCATTATCACTAGCACTCCGGCACCTACATCACTTAGGCACTTATGAAAACTTTATCCTTAGGGAAACCAGTAAGGCCAGTGACTGAGCCAGTGTGAGAACTCATACCTGCTAGTCCTGTGAGCAGTTAACTACACTGCAATAGCCCTCCAGAATGGAATGAGCTACTGACAAGACAACAATATCCGGAAATGTGATGTCACTCACCCCTAAGCTTTCCAATGCAAGCACTGGTTCCACCCTGAATCCACAAGAGAAGAAGCTAATTGTTAACCTGCCATCTGGAACATTGGCAAGATTACTTTTGACTTACATGTCAGAAAGGAAAAAGAAGATAGTGAATCATCTTCAGTGATTCTAAGAGGCTCGGGTTGCTTAACACATGCTGTGAACCACAGGCACACTTGAGTTTGGTGGATTTTTTTTTTAAAAAAAGCAACATTTTTGTTAGCATGATACATCATGTAAAGCAGCACTACTCAACTTTGGAAGCCCCGGGGGCCACAGTGATACAGTATATGTCGAGGGCTGTAGCTTAAGTGTGGTTGCATATACATGCAAATATATATGCAAATATATGCAAATAGCTTATTTCACACTGACGGGAATGAATACAAAGATTGAGGCAAGACTACACAACACACAGGCCTCATCTAAGTCAGTTCTGCTGATATTAATAAAATGCAATATTTACCTGATTTCTACCCATATGACAACACTTGTAATGAGCAATGACAGTCCAGGAATTTAACTACTAAAAAGCATATCTACAGAAGACCATTATATTGACTACTTTTTTGTGTGTGACTACTCTCACCTACGGGCCATGTTTTGAGCCCCGTGTAAATCCAAACCGCACTGCCTGCTGCAAACAGATGGGCCACAGGCCGCATGGTGAGTAGCTCAGATGTAAGGGAACAGCATGTGTGTTCAGTGCCATGCAATAGTAAGCAAATATATAATAACAACAAATCCAACCATCAAAAGCAAAAGACAGTTTTAAAATTAGCTCACCCTGCTTTCTTCTGCAATCTCTAGCCCAACTTGGGTATTTGTGAAAGCAAATCAAAATATTTTCCTTCCAGTCCTCATCCCGTAGCTGTGGTATGTGTGCACTAAATTTATAGTTCTATCCTTTGTATGCATTCAAAGATACTGTGGCTTTGCAGGCTGTATCATTCAATCATTTCCTGTGCTGAAGCAGTACTTACCTGGCACTAGAGAATTTTAATGGAAATGCCAATAGCTATACACAGGAAAAGGTTGGTGTATATAGGTCTGGAGTCCCCTGAGAAGGGGGGGAAGAAAAGGCCCTTCAGCTATGTTCTGTTGTCTAGGGCCACTTCACTGTGAGTGCTGGGAAAAAAAAGCAGCAACAAAACAAGAGCAAAAAAGTCCCACCAAATCCAAACAAATCAAGTTGACAGGTCTTGATAATTCTCCTGTGATCTTCTCTTCAGTCTGGCAACTTAGAAGAAGTGGGGTTAGTCCTGTATTCTTCCCTCAGTCCTGATCTTGTTGCTGTAGCTGTAGGCTGGAATGACAATCATAGTATACAGAAAACATTTTGCTTGAAGATTATGTAATGAAACAACTCGGCTCACGGCAGTAGTTTTGTGTCTATGTGGCATCAGATATCAAAGCTTTATAAGCCGGCATTGTTGTTAGTATTTGTGCAATGTTGACAATGTGGTTGTGTTACACACATGAGGGAACTAAGACAGTTTCTCTTCAAACAATCTTATCATCTAACACACACTTAACACAAACATATTTCAAGTATATTTTTCATTGGGAGAGGATATTACTTGAAGCTGTGACAATGTCTTGGTAAGAACATTGCTGAAAAGTTAAAAGAAAGGAGGATTTTAAGGAAAAAAATGTAAATCCAGACATCCAAGGTAGAATGAATTTTGCAATGGCAGAAGAATGCAAGGGGACAGCTGAGAGGAATTACCATGTATTGCTTTTTATTTATAAATGAAGAGGAACCAAGTTGTTTTGACTTTGCTGGAAGCTTTTTTTTTTCTTCATTTGATAATCTTTTTTCTTTATGAAATTCTGACTCTTGTGGCAGCAATGCACTGCTATCTCAGCACCCCAGGTCGATGATATTGAGGACATTTTCAAACTCACTTTCAGGACAACCATGCTGGAGAATCTAGCGGTGACCATGCTCAAACTACGCTCAGGATTCTCTTGTGGATTCCAGGCTCAGGCTCCAGTGGAGCTTACTGGCATGCAGGAAGGTTGCATAGAATCATAGAATCATAGAACACTAGGACTGGAAGGGACCTCAAGAGGTCATCGAGTCCAGTCCCCTGCCCCCATGGCAGGACCAAATATTGCCTAGACCATCCCTGATAGACATTTATCTAACCTACTCTTAAATATCTCCAGAGATGGGGATTCCACAACCTCCCTAGGCAATTTATTCCAGTGTTTGACTAGCTTGACAGTTAGGAACTTTTTCCTAATGTCCAACTTAAACCTCCCTTGCTGCAGTTTAAGCCCATTGTTTCTTGTTCTATCCTCAGAGGCCAAGATGAACAAGTTTTCTCCCTCCTCCTTATGACACCCTTTTAGATACCTGAAAACGGCTATCATGTCCCCCCTCAATCTTCTCTTTTCCAAACTAAACAAACCCAATTCTTTCAGCCTTCCTTCATAGGTCATGTTCTCTAGAACTTTAATCATTCTTATTGCTCTTCTCTGGACCCTCTCCAATTTCTCCACATCTTTCTTGAAATGCGGTGCCCAGAACTGGACACAATACTCCAACTGAGGCCTAACCAGAGCAGAGTAGAGCGGAAAAATGAAAAACAACACAACTGTGAAGGGATGGTCTCTACCAAACTCTGTAAGATACATTCCTCTTCATGATTGGTAAGCTCTGTGGGCCACTCCAATGGGCTGGGGAGCAGGGCCATTGCACTACACCATTGCTTCCATTTTGGGATAGCTAGCAATGCCGCCATCCTTACACTATGCAGAATACCAAGACTGCAGTTGTGGGCAGACTCTGCAAAAGTGGTAGAGAGGCTGGAAGATCTCTGTGCACTACAACCTGGCCCTAAATTTGTGCACCAAAGACAAACAATTTCATGAGTGTTTAGTGTATAATATGGTCCCTCATTAGTGGGTAATATTTTATTACCTATGAAAAAAGTGGATATTTGACATTTTTTCAATATGCCTACTTATATTAAATATTATACAAACCTAATTATGGTTCTCCTATATTTAACCATTATGCTACTATTCATTGGCATTCTCTCTGTTTTATGATCATAAGATATTTTAGTGCATCTAACCCTGCAAGAATGATGCCTCATGTACTTTTAGACAAAGAAGAAACTGGACAGTTCTTCAGTAATTGATCCTAACCAATGCAAACATTGTGCCATTAAAAATGGCCCAAACTCAGCATTTTGAGGCATAATTATCAGTTAAAAAAAAATAAATGGGAGATATTTAAAGGCTCAAAGTGGACTATGGGTATGTCTACACTGCACAGCTATTTCGGGATACGGTGTCTACACGAGCTGTCCGGAATTTTGAAATATTTTTCAAAATAACGTGCATGCTATTTTGCCATCCCGGTAAACCTTATTGCACGAGGGTTGAGGGATGGCTCAACATAGCGTCTTATTTCAAAATTTGTTGCTGTGTAGATGCACCAAATTTCAGTTTATATATTTTATTTTTAGTTTAGGGTGCTGTAGAGACACACCCTTTGCACTCAAATCCTGTTGAAAATTAATGGGAATTGGGCACCTACAATCTACTTGTGTCCTAACTCTCCCCTTAAACTTTATTAATAAACAGTATAAAATCTAAAAAATAAAAATCCCTTTTCTTTTAGTTAGATGTAGCATGCAAATACATGACAGCATTCCCTATGTATTTCTACTGTAAGTCAAATTTCTTTATTGTGACCTGCACAGACCACACAACAAGCTCATAAGTAGTCATGCTCACATAAATCTAATGGGCCTTCTTCTCCACTGTTTCGTACTTTGTTTTGTTGAGTTAATGACTCAAGATTGTCAAAATAACACACTCAGATGGAATTATTTATTCTACGAGTATTAATCAGAGATTAGTACAGCACAGGTTACAGAAATAGAAAATACAGAAATAAAAAAATTGATACATTACCACTCTTTGCTATCTATCTATCTATCTATCTATCTATCTATCTATCTATCTATCTATCTATCTATCTATCTATCTATCTATCTATCTATCTCAGAGATGGTTTCCAAGAATATCTGGAATTTTATGGATGTAAAAGCATCCCAGAGTTACTATTAGAAACAGTATAATGAATAAATTCCTGAATAGGGCAGCTTACTGGTCAAAGACTGGTGGTCTGGCCCTTAGAATTTAGACATACTCTTTTTTTGAAAATAAAGATTCTAAAGAATAGTTAATATATATGCATGAATCAAATATATGGAAAAAAAGAAAAAAAATACTATTTGCCAGCAGGTACTAATAGTGTAGTCACACCCATGTGAAGTGAGTCTTATGCACCTTTTCTTCATTGGAATGATTCTTGGATTTGGACAACAACCAGCTGGAACATAATGGTAGCATTTTCCCACTTTGCTCTGGTGTCACTGACTTCACGAGGTTCAAGGCAATGGAGAATTACGCCTAGTGAATTAAACACAAATATAAAGCATGGGATTTATTCTAACTGGTTGGAAAAGACTTCAGAATTTAGTTTAATGCCATAACAGTTCACCTTTGAAGGATTATCATAAAATATTTGCTTTCCAAAAATAACATACTTAAGGAAAACTTCATTGTTCTTTATTAGCACATGTGGCAGTTGAACGCACTTTCACGTGTCTTAAATTGTATCATTAACATTTTCAGATAAAATGGGAAGACACCATGACCTTCTTTCATGCATAACTTTAAACCCAGAGGGTATGTCTACACAGCAAAGTTATTTTGAAATAACAGCCGTTCTTTTGAAATAACTTTACTAGTGTCTACATAGCCAAACCACTATTTCGAAAATAATTCAAAATAGCAGAGTGTTTATTTCAAATTTGGTAAACCTCATTCCACAAGGAATAACGCCAAATTCGAAATAGCTATTTCAAAATAAGTGCTGTGTAGACACTTATATCGAAATAGGGGGCCTCCAGGCTTTCCAAGGTGCCCTGGTGGCCACTCTAGCCTCAACCAAGAACACTCCTCTCCCTGTGGCCAGAGTCCTTAAAGGGGTTGACTCTGGCCACAGTGCCTGTGCCAGCTCCATGCCTGCCAGCCCAGAGTCAGCCGTCACTGCTCCAACCCCAAAACATGAGCCAGCAAGCCACTGGCAGCCAGCCCTCTACCTCTCCCCAGGAGCAGTCTGCCAGCTCCCAGGAGCCTGCTAGGGCCTGGAGAAGGTGGGCGCCTTCCTGGTCCAGGGTTGAGATCATGGACTGTATTCAGATTTGGGGGAGATGACCCCAACGTCCATGATCTCCATACTAGATGGAGGAACACATCCATCTTTCCTGCTAGCCTGGCCACCAAAGGCCACATGTGAACCCAGAAGCAGGTTTGCATGAAAATCAAGTTGGTCCGGTGAGACCCCCACCCCTGAGCCCTGAGCTTCCCCTCCTCCTTCTTCTCCTTGCTCCTCCCTTCCAGTTCCCTCCTCCCACTTTTCCCCCTCCTCTCTCCCACCTCCTTTCCCAGGTCTCACCAGAGTTTCATTCCCCCCCTCCAGTTTTGTTAAATAAAGAGAGTTTGTGTTCATGAAAATATGTGAATTTTATTTAACATCAGGAAGGTGGGCTAGGAAGGGGTAAGTGGAAGGATGTGAGAAAGTAATGAGGCACAAGACTCCAGTGGGGCAGACCAGGGAGGCTCTTAGTGCTCCTCAGGGTGGCATCTCTCCCGCAGGGCCTCCTGGATACTGACAGACCCCCGATGGACCTCCCAGGTGGCAGCCTGCAGAAACTGCAGCCAGGCTCGCAGCAACGCATCCATAAGAAGCACCAGAATGCCCAGGGGCAGCTCTGGCTCCATGTTCCAGAGTGCTGTGATGTCCCAAGTGAGGGCAATCAGAGCACACAGAGACAAAATGCTTTGCTGTCCCTCATCGAGGCAGGCAAACAAGCAGGGACACCTGAGAATCGGCTGTCCAGGGGAGGGGGAGCCCTTTAAGCACAGGCCTCAGATAGCCTCAGGCAGGAGCCACACAAAGTATCTCCTGACCTGATGCCCTGCCTGACCTGATGCCCGGACCTCTTTCCTGACGGCCTTAAAGGTGATTCAGCATCCACTCAGTGTGGACGCACTATTTCAAAATATCAAAACACGATTTGGAAATGCATTTTGTGTATAGACGTGGTATTTCAAAATAACTTATTTTGAATTAACTATTTTTAAATAAGATATTTTGAAATAACGCTGTGGTGTAGACATACCAAGAGAGAATACTGAAATAAGTGAATAGTGGTTTAAGTGCCCTAAACTTCATAGTGTGGAATCTAGTCAAAGAGATGTCCCTTGAAACTCTTTCTAATCACAGCCAAGCTTACATGTAATTTATAGCAGGTTAAAGCCAATTCCACAAGATTAGACCTGATATAAGCTTCATCTATAGAATGGTTATCTTGAGTTTTATGGTGGACCTTGAGGTAACACAAGGGTTTGGACATCAATTAGCACTTAAAATGTCACACAGAACTCTTCTATCACCCAATGTAGAGTACAGAGCACAGATGCTGTCACTACACAGCCTGATTCAGGAAGATACCTGCTATTCTGCTTTAGCAAGAGGCTCCCTGGATAGCTTACACCATGTGGGCATGAACCAACACCCACTAAGTCGATTGAAAGACTCCTATTAAATGGATCAGGTAATTAGTTCTAAGCAGAGCTGATTGGCTTGGTCAAGCCTTAAGAAGTAGTGGCTAGAAGCTCCTATGGGATACATTTTTCACTCTGTTACATTTATTTTGAAAATGGGTGTAACTCCAGTGATGTCAATAAAGTCATACTGCTGTATAATTGATCTATGGAATCAAGCACAAAGTTTGCCTCTTTATAGATGAATGACAGACTTTTTATAGATGAATAAAGGCAATGCACACCGAGACTCTGGAAGCATAGTGATTCTAATAAGCCCTTGACAATGTAGACTACTTTGACGTTGTCTAAGCACAAACTCTCATCTGTGTGGCGATGCACTCTACCAGCTACACAAAAAGTGCTTCCTTTTGCCAATCAGCATCATGATCATCTTATCTGTACTGAGCTTCAGCCAATGTGATTACATCTAGGTTTCACTTTCCACCAGGCTCTGAATGATTCTTAAGACACACAGCAGTGTCTGGGGGTATGTCTACACTACCCCGCTAGTTCGAACTAGCGGGGTAATGTATGCATACCGCACTTGCTAATGAAGCCCGGGATTTGAATTTCCCGGGCTTCATTAGCATAAGCTGGGAGCCCCCATTTTTAAATCCCCGCTGCTTCGAACCCCGTGTAGCGCGGCTACACGGGGCTCGAACTAGGTAGTTCGGACTAGGGTGCCTATTCCGAACTACCGGTACACCTCGTTTCACGAGGAGTAACGGTAGTTCGGAATAGGAACCTAGTCCGAACTACCTAGTTCGAGCCCCGTGTAGCTGCGCTGCACGGGGTTCAAAGCAGCGGGGATTTAAAAATGGCGGCTCCCCGCTTATGCTAATGAAGCCCGGGAAATTCAAATCCCGGGCTTCACTAGCAAGTGCGGTATGCATACATTACCCCGCTAGTTCGAACTAGCGGGGTAGTGTAGACATACCCTGGGTTAGATAAAAAAGTCAAAGAGCTGAATATGACACTATAGCCCATGCTGTCTTATGATCTTCCCCTTAAGCACTTGACACAAAAATGTTGGAACAGGATATGTGGGACTTCACAAATGAGCTTATCTCAGGAGTAGAGAGAGTCAACTAAAAATATCCCTCAGGATTGCATTGAGAGGAATGAATGATACCACTGTGGGGTATTTCTGTCCACTACTGCTATTTCTGTCAGCAATGAAACGCTATTGAAACATCAATATTTATTACCAAACACATCTATCCTCAGTACCAGTGTCCTGAAGAGATCATGTGCCACCTGTTTTGTTTCCATTACCTGGTCTTAAGCCTGCCATGATGTAATTCAAAGAGCTTGAATCCCAACAGGTCCAGAAAAAAGGAACCTGAGGGTGAATTGGTATTGTCACTCTGACCCACTGACCCTTTTGCTACAGCCTCTGAGCCTCTCTCCCACTCCCCCAAAATGTCAGACAGTGGCCCCTCCCACTTAAGGTGCAATGTATCATTGCCTGGCTATACCAAAAAAAAGCACAGGAGACACTTGCTATGGCTTTAATCAGGCTGCAATTTTATTATTAGATGTCTGGCACTACCTGGAAGATAGAGGAGTACAGAGCACGAAACTCCATATTCATTCGATATCCACGTGTGATATCAACCCTCCTTTTTTACATTCAGGTCCCTCAGTGAACCTACTGCTAGGACCTTACCATTGCCACTCTCACCTCAAAACAAGGGTTAAAGTGAATTATAAAAAGGAGGGTTGACACCCTCCTGTATCAGTCATAGGAGCCCTGAACCACCCGCCACCCATTCTTCTTATTTAACAATCAGCTCCTTTTTATGTCCTTTGCCGAGCCATTTTTCTAATCACTGTGTACCTTCCATATGACGTTCTACACTAGACAACCACCAGTTGAAAGTAGGAATAAGGGATCTTCCGGAAAAGGGTTTATTTTCCGGAAAATCGCATCTAGACTGGTGCTTTTCTCTGGCAAAAGCCCCGAGCCAGAAAAAAGCGGCAGCCATGTAAATGCAAATGCCGCGGGGGATACTTAAATCCCCTGCGGATTTGCAATCCCGAAGTGTCTCATTAGCATCCCTTTTCCGGAAAGGAGTGCCAATGTAGACACAGCCATATTGTCCACCACTGCCAGGAGACAAGCATCACTATCCCCAGATTACAACTGGAGATAATAAGAGATAGATAGGTGGATGAACAGGTAGACACATAGTATTATTCCCAGCTCTAAATTGAAAATAAGGATGCTTACCTTCTTTATGAAGCACTTTGAGATCTACTAATGAAAAATGCTAAGTAATAGATAGCTATTAAGTATTATTAGTTATTATTATAGTGCTTTGGAGATATTTTAATTTAACCAGTGTATGATTAAAAATTTCAAACCTGGAGTTATAGGTTTCAGTATTTGCTATGGCTCATTTATTAATATTATTTTATTTACTATATATTATATTTGACTAGGTTATCTTCCCTTGTATGCAAATATTGTTACATGCAATATTTTGTTCTCATGAAGCACTGACATAAACAAGCCTTCATATTACTTCAGAAGCACATATACATTTCTGTGATGTCCATCACAGTAGCACCTAGACAACAAATTACCCCTCATAATTTTTTTTCAATTTATAAAAGCGTCTATTGCACTTTACATATGAATACAAATTTACAAATGCTGCTAGGCAGCCGTATTCTGTTGTGATTCCAGAGGCTGTTATAAGCTTCAGTGAGGATGGGAAGAGAAATACAGGCAGAAACAGAATGGAAGCCAAGACCTCCTTGCCAGATATGACAGGCAATGTATGCTTTGCAATGTAACGCTACATATTTTAGCTTGTCACTTCGCTAAAGAAATTTCCTGCAAGGTATTTTTTTCTCATTTTAATGGAATATTGAAATTCAGAATGAAATGCATACCTGCTTAGTCTTAATGGAGTTGGATTTTCATAACAAACGGAAGAAAGCTGTGTTTATTTTAATCATGCAAGAGCTTTTGCTTTCGAACTATTTCTTTCATTTTATGAATTAAGACAAAGGTTGCCTGTTTGATTAGAACGATTATGATTACATGCCATGCAAAACACAGCAAGCCAACCATTTGGGCTTCAGGGCAGGGGAGAAACTCAGATGTGTTGCATCACTAATTGAAACTAGTGCCCACTGGTCAACCCTTGCTAATCGGATTATGTTGAGCATAAGAGGGAGTTGCTGTCCAACAATCCAATCAGGTTCCCATAAGGTGACAAATCACCCATTCAGCCAAACAACTGCACACTTTAAATGTGTTTCTGTGTTTAATATAGTAAAATCTAACCGTTCTGTGTTTCTGACCCATTGAGCAATACATGTATCATGAGAGGATGTGGTGCAGACCTGAGTGGTCAGAATTCAGGAACAGGAACTAGGTACTCACATTTTCTAATTCTAGTTTAGACACAGGAGCAAATTGTATAACTTTTTTACCAATAATAAACAAGGGTGGTATATAATAAACTAACGGACATGCTGTACGGGTTTTCTTCATGTTTCCTAACCAATAATATTCTAGCCAATTAGGTTTTCATAGAAGGTGAAGGGAAATATTTTTGTTAAATATTTTGCAGTTTACTGTTGACCTCCAGCAGCACTTCTTATATTGCTTTGAAGCGCAATATAAATCAGATCATATCTAGTAATCACTACCTATGAGACTGAATTAAGAATGTACCCATTTTCACTGTAGTTTCTGTAACCTACTAGATAATTGAACTTAGTGTTCTGTTTGAAAAACACCTACTATGAGACCTCCTAAAAATAATTTCCTCATTGAAAAACTACTTGACATTTCTAATTTGGCCTGCAAAAATCCAATGAATGCCTGTTGACTTTAATAGTAATAATAGAAAAGACTTCAGTTAAAAGGTAACAGAAAAAAACCCTTTTCAGTGATTTACATAGTAATTCACTCCAGGGCATGTGCGCATCATGAACATGGGCTTGCTCTTGTAGATGTCAGTAGCAAAACTTTTATTTTATGTTAATGTTGGCATACATTAACTGACTCAGCCATACATGCAGGCCTTGGACATGTTTAGGGCATCTTCAACCCACCCAAGAAAAATGCATGTTGGAAATTAGCTACTGACTGCAAGCCCTGGAGTGTGACAGTGATCTTACTAATTGTAGCTTTAATTCCCTCTCCTCACACACATTATAGGGATGATGACAGGGAAAGTATAATCAAAAAGTCTGGTTTTGTAAATATAAAATATAACAAGACTGAAAACAATAGAGCTATTTTTTAAATTTCTTTGCAATAATTTCATTTAACAAGTAAAAATTCATTGGGTCACTGTTGGCCCCAGTATAAGAGGTACTCTCAGGACAAAGGAGTGTGGCACAAAGACCTCTGAAATTCAGATGTCCTGAGATTCTTAGATGGCTGACTAGGGTGGCGGCCACCTAGATGAGTTAAAGCAACTGATCCCAATGTGATGGGTTCGGTCACAGAAATCCCCTTCTTACCATTACTTCATGTGCTGAAATACCACTGAACCATTCCTGGGTGCCCCCTTTTCTCTGTCTTGCTGAGCCAGGCCCTACAGCTTCCTCCAGCACTGACTCGGAGATGGGGTCACAGCCCTCAGCAGTGTAACACAGACACTGAGATCAGTTCAGCTCTGCGAAGGCTCAGTGAAAGGAATTCACCTCTGCAACCAGGTGCATAGTCCCAATGGGACCTTAACCCCAGATACATCAGCCTTACACTGTATAAAGTTTCATACAGGGTGAGCTCAGCATGCCCTTTTTTTATGTAAAGAGAGAGAGATATAGCTGCTTGCTGCTCCCCGCCCCCAACTAACAATTATTTTTACTGAGTTTACTAATAAACAAAAGTGATTTTCTTAAGCATAAACAGTAGTTTTTATGTGGCCATAAGTAATAGCATAAGACCAAAGTAAATTACTAAGCAAAATAAAATACACCAGCTATGATTGATTAATACACTAAGAAACTTGTTACATGTGATATTTTAACCCAGTAGTTCTAATCATCTTCTTTCACAGACCGGAAAGCCCTCAGTCTCAGCCCAATCCTTCTTAATGTTCAATTTCAATTGTTTCCAGCAGACATCACAGAGGGTAAACAGAGGTATTCTCAGGACTGGTGGCCTTGCATGTAGGGGCTTTCCCCTTAAGTATGTTGCCCAGAAGATAGTAAGGCTTTGTTTTTGGCAAACCTTCCCCCTTCCCCTGTGTGGAAAAATACTAAAATGAAGATGGACTCCCATATCAGGTGATCTGAACCCATGTTCTGGGCAGGGGGAAAAGGAGGGGGGGGGGGAGATTCTGAGCCCCTCCCTACAGGCTGGCCCATAGGAAAACCAAACCCATTTATAGATCATTGTCCTTATCAATCAGTCATCAGGTTTCTGAAATAGCCCTCACTTAGCATATTAACATCAGTAAGGGTATGTCTACACTAGCCCCCAGTTTGAACTAGTGAGGTTAATGTAGGCATTCGAAGTTGTAAATGAAGCCCAGGATTTAAATATTCCAGGCTTTATTTGCATGTTCCCATCCGGTCACCATTTTTAAATTTCACTAGTCCGAAGTAACTGCCCGCGGCTACATGCAGCAGTGAAACGGCAATTCGAACTAAGTCTTTAGTTCAAATTAACTGTTACTCCTCATGGATAGAATGGTCATATCTAAGCTGCAAATAAGTCTGAATGCAACATCTGTTTCTTTGTCTGGGAACTTCCGCGGGAATGGGGATATCTCTTTAAAATATTTTTTTCTTCCTGCTTTGAGCTCAGACCTTCTTTCCCCCATTTCTTTCACTCGCTCGGGTTTTTAGAGTCAGCTTTGCTGAGCCAGCATGCCTGTGTATCCCACTGGCATCATGTCCTCTTCAAAGTTACTTCCGCTGTCTTAGCAGCTGGGACCTGGGAAGGAAGTGAGAGCATTTGAAATAGATGTGGTACACTGCATAGGCTGTCAGAATTTTTTAAAAACCTGACTCTTCCAGGAGTGCAGTGGATCAGCAGGGGAGGATGCTACCATTTGGGTCATGCTATTTTATGCATGATCACTGTTCAATACAGTTTCCTCTATCCATGATTGAATCATGGATGAGACCCTCAGTTCTGCATACATAATTGAGACCAGGCTGGATGATTCAGCTGGCCCTTTGTTAGAGCAGCTTTATCCAGATGGGTATTTGGCATAGCATGAGCCAAGGGGTGTTTGTTGCTCTATTTGATCTGGCTTCAGTTGTAGGAAATCTCTGCTTTTGAGCTGAATTTTGTTTGTGTACACACTTTTTGTGAGTTCTGGGATGGGATTCAGATATGAGTTGTTGTAGTGTACAGCCTATGTTTTTCACTTCAGAGATCCTATCTGAAACATAGTTTTTGTTTGCTTTGGCTTATTGTCTTGGGGTGATTTCTGCTTCCATACAGATAGCTTTGGTATATTGACTTTTGACCTCACGGTTGCCATGAAATCCAAGGGCCTATCCCAGATTACTTCTTACTCAGGCCATGCTTTTTTTGAGGAAAGTTTGTTAGAGTAGGATGAAGGAATGAGAAATCCATTCTTTATTATCCCATTTAAATGAAAATATGGAGAGAAGCAACACCTAGGCAAATAACTATACACTAAGCTGCATTTTAATACAATAATGTATACATTGTTTTGAAAAAATTACTGAGCATTTCAATGGTGTAATTCAGTGTCCAGCCTGCTGGGCCAGATTCAAAGGTGGGTGATCTGGGGTTCTGGGCTTGGGAGGGGTGTTGGTCTCAAGGTGCTGCTTTTTTTCTTAGCAAGAAAGGACATATAGAACGTTTGACATAAAATATTTCCGGTACTCCATATGTAGGTTGATTTTTCACCAACCTCGTACAATGTTCCCACCCTTTGTGGAATTTTGTGGAGCCTTCCAGACATTCTGAGATTTACATTTTCCTTGAACTAGTGATAATTTTTCCAGCCATGACCTGGTGGTTATTTACAGGTGGGGTATTGCCAGTCAGTTATGGTGTGTCTACACTGCACTATGCAAATTGCATAGCTTATTTTGAGGTAATTTTGAAAGAAAGTGCTATTCCGAAATGTCCCTTAACCCTCGTGAAATGAGGGTTACAGGGATGCTAGACTAGCACATCCATTATTTCAAAATAGAGTTTGAAATAATGGATGTGCTAGTCCAGCATCCTGTAACCCTCATTTCATGAGGGTTAAGGGACATTTCGGAATAGCACTTAATTTCAAAATAGAGTTTGAAATAACAGGTGCGCTCAAAAGATGTGGAATAGCTATTTTGGGATACTGACGATTTCCCAAAATAGCACCTCAGTCTAGACATAGCCTTAATTAGATATAAGAACAAAGTGAGAACCAGTTCTGAGTATTTTAAACTTTGTTTTATTGTGTAATTGTGACAACGTACTTGAAATCTGTCTTAAAATTGGTCTTAAAATCTGAATAGCATAAGTAGGTACTAATGGAGGATTAATGAAATGTCAGGGATATATAGCAATCCCCTATCTACGTACAGTATGAAAGAAATACTGTTACTTCTTTCTGAACACATAATATTTGATTTACTTTCTAAGACTGGGGCACATGGATAGTATTAGGGAAAGCAAAAGTCTTTTTCCCCCTTAGAAAAGAAAAGATGCACTCAAAGAAGCCTTCAGGAGCTCAGTATAGGAATCAAAAAACTCAGCTGAAATTTAGTTTGCAGCAAGTCACATATTTGATGGGAAAATTTCTGAAACAGAACAACATAGATCAGGCAGTAGCGATTGTCCCAATCCAGAAGAAATTGAGGAGCGAAGTATAAATGATGGAAGTCCTATTACTAAGGAATAAGCATATTTACCTGAAGATAAAGGAGTGGAAATGTGAAGAAAGTGATGGAGAATCATACAGTTTTCCTGGCAGCATAAAGAAGATAAAGAAGAATGTGGCTCACATGAAAAGGAGAGCAATGACAAAGACAAATATGGTTACATGAAAAGGAGAGTAATGATAGAGAAGAATCAGCCTTGCTTGATGGCACAAACAGGAGTGAGAAAAATTACACTGTACAAATCGATACATCAGATCCTGCTTTATGGCCATGATCCTAATCCCTATCGATACTAATCATACCATTTTGAATGGCAAGACCAAACTCAAAAATATGACCTGTTCAGTAAATGAGCAGAAGCAAGGCACACTGCAAAAGAATGCTTGAGAATGATAAGAAACTGAGTCGGTATTGGCTAATTTACTCAAAATCAACTGACAAATTCCTGTTTTTCTAGCAAAATATTTAACATGAATCCCAAATTGTTCCTTGTGCTTTCTGACTTCAAATATTGACACAATTTAGTTGATGCTCTGAAGCAACATAAAAAATCACCCTGCCAAAGGATAGAGATTGAGTCCAAGCTCAAGCTGAATAAATGCATGGATTCAGAAAACTAACACAGTGAAATGATGCCATTCATAGTAAGATTAGTTGTTGACGAGGAAGGCTGTATCCAAATAAAGGAACATATTATCTCTCTGCTGTGAGTGACCAAGTCTACTGGAAATGACCTAACAAAATTGTTTATGAAAGGTAAGAATGGGGATAAAGTAAAGCTTTACAACTGCTGCCGCCAAATCTACAGCAATGGCACAAACATGAAGGAAAGAAATAGTGGTGTCCAGGCAAGGATTCTTGTGCTGAATCAAAGAGATTTCTCTGTACCTTACAGCTGTCATTCCCTCAACCTGGTTGTGTCAGATGCAGTATCATCTTCTGTAGATTAGGGCCACATCTACACTACGAGATAAAGCTGAATCTATTATGGTTGATTTCTTACCACCGATTTTGCAAAGTCAAAGGTCTATGTACTCAAAGTGGGGAAGAACTCAATGTAGTTCAAAGTAGCACACCCCCCTAGGGAGGCTGCCATCAACTTTGAAAGCAATGCACTGTGGATAGCTATCCCTCAGTTCCTGCACCACTTTGCAATCTTGATTATGCTCCTGATTCATGCTGGGACCAAATCTGTGCAGAGAGTGATTGTGAGTTCATGTTGTCAGCATCCTATAATGTACTGGTCTAGTTCACCCTCCCTTGTTTGAGATCAATGGGAAACATTCTTTTTTGTGCCTTTTTTGGCCCTGGTTGCTTGCACAGATGCCATAACACGGATCTCATTTTGCATGCAACTATTGTGATGTTGATGCCTAATTGTGCAGTATTTTGAGAGTGTATGCATATCACACTGTCAGAAGGAGGATCAGGATGAATCTCAAGATCCCATGGACTTACTGTTCATGCAAGACCTTATGCTGATGCAAACACAGCTGCCAGACAATCCTGTGGACACAGTGGAATGCTGGTTCTGGTGCTGAGACAAGCACAGACTAGTGAGATCACATTGTGATGCAGTTATGGAATGATCAGCAGTGGCTGCAAAACTTCTGAATGTGCAAGGCCACTTTCTTGGAACTTTGTGAATGGCTTTTCCTCACCCTGAAGTGCAAGCATACCAGAATGAGACATGCTATGACAGTGCAGAAACACATGACAATTGCCCTGTGGAAGCTTGTAATGCTAGACAGCTACCACTCAGTTGGGAATCAGTTCAGAATGGGGAAATCTACAACGAGAGCTGTTGTTATACTAGTAGTTAAGGTGATCAATACCATTCTGCGACGGGGGTTGCGACTCTAGGAAATGTGTATACCATAGTGGATGGCTTTGCCATGATGGGGTTCCCTAACTACAGTGGGGCAATAGATGAAATGCACTGTGACGGGGCGACCACCGCCTGTCCCTGGGGCACCGCCGAGCAGGCCTTTCTAGCCGCAAAGGGGGGGGCTTGCCAGGGGTGTGCCGCGTGCACGCGAGCCGCGCCGGGACAGGGAAAGCGGGCCGCCCCCACGAGCGGCGGCGAAGTGGCAGACAGCGTAGGGGTAGCGCGGGCTGCGTTTCCCCGCCCTGATGGACAGGAGAGCCGGCCAATCAGGGGACCAGACGGACGGCAGTGACAATGCCCGCCCAGTGACGTAAGCGGGGGCGGGAGCCCGGCGGGGAGTTTAAAAAGTGGAACCCCTTCCGCTCAGGAGAGGGGGGAGAAACGCGCGGTAGCGAGCAGGAGGGGAGGGTTACTGAAAGGGAGGCGGAGGTCGGGAGGAGCAACTCCCCTCCCGGAGTCTAGCACCGGCAGCCACCCCGACAGTAGAGCCAGCCCAGCGCAGGGTACGGGCGCTCGACCGCCAGGCTGACGGACGAATCAAAAGTGACCACCCCAAAGGGGGGGGAGCAGGGACACCTGAGGAGGGAAAGGAAGCAGCCCAGGGCAGAGCTCACTTGTGCTTGTGGGCTGACGAGTTGCGGCAAGGAGCCCCGTCAGCCAGACCGGAGTTAACTACTTCCGTGTCCTTAGGGCCCTGGGCTGGGGTCCGTGAGTGAGGGTGGGCCCGGGCCCCCCTTTCCCTCCCCCTCCGTAAAGGGGGGGAGGAGCATATGGTCAAAGGACCGCCCGTGCGGCTATACTGAATGCGGTCGACGATCCGAATCGCCCGCCTTGAAAGTGGGAGGACTGGACTTGTGGGGGACGAGCACACGCGGGAAGGGGGCAGGAGGCCCAAAGACCCGACGGGCTCGGGCCCCCTTTGGTACATGCACATTCCCATCTTAGCCCTTGACCACCTTGCTGCAGAGTACATAAACCGCAAGAGGTACTTCTCCATGGTGCTACAGGGACTGGTGGATCAAAAGGGATGTTTCACTGACATCAACATGGGATGGTCGGGAAAGACACATGATGCATGTATCTATATGAACTCCTGTCTCCTCCAGAAGATGCAGAATGGAATTTTTTTCCCAGATAGGAAAATTAGAATCAGAATGGTGGAAATGCCTATTGTCATCCTTGGCAACCAAGCCTACACCTTACTCCAGTGACTAATGAAACCATACACAGGCAGCCTGGACCCCAGCAAGGAGAAGTTCAAGTATGGGCTGAACAAGTGCAGAATGGTGATTGAATGTGCTTTTGGATGTTTAAAGGGTAGGTTTAGGAGTCTTCTGATTTGGTTCAACCTCAGTGAATGCAACATTCCCTTTGTGGTGTCAGCCTGTTGTGTGCTACATAATATTTGTGGGTGTGGCTATACTGCACCGTTATTTCAAGATAACTAGCGTTGTTTCGAAATAACAATGTGAGCATCTACACAGTCATTCTGTTATTTTTAAATAATTTCAAAATAATGGACGGTTTAGTCCAAGTTGTATCGACTATATGATTAGCCAATAAATGCCTCAGCAGAGCCGCAGTGGCGGTAGCTCCAGAGCAGTTGACTTGAGCTGAGACTGAGCAGTCCTGGCTTGTGCCAGCTCCAGAGCTCTGGCATCAGCCCCTGTTCATGGCAGCCAGGGCTGGTCATGGACAGGAGCTGCTGTCTGGGCAGCCCCTGTGTGAGGCCAGCCCTGGCCACCATGAACAGGGGTTGTTTGACAGCAATAACCCCTGTCTGTGGCCAGCCCTTGCTGCTCCCTGGGACCCCTGCAGACAGGGGCTGCTTCACAGCAGCATCCCCTATTGCCCCCCCCCCCCCCCACTGCTTCTGATAGAAGCAGTGGGGGAGGGGCAATAGGGCAGCACCCCAGACACTGTGCTGGGGGGAACCAGCTTTTAAGCCGGCTCCCCCCCAGCACCGGCTCTTGAGAGGCAGCAAGGGGGAGGGCACTGCAGAGAGCACAGGATGAGCAGGGACTGCTTGAGTCCCTGCTCACCCTGTGTTCCCTGTGGCACTTCTGCTTTTGAAATGTACAAGAGTCCTGGAAGGCTCTTGTATATTTCAAAGGCAGAAGTGCTTGCAATGGGAACTGGTGTGAGTGGGGACAAGCAATTCATGCTGGCACAGTTTCCCACTGTGCCTCTGCCTCCCTTACCCCCCGCAGAGATGGTGCTGGGGAAAACCGGCTTTACCAGTTCCCCCCAGCACCAGTTCCTGCTCCCACCCCATGCTTGCTGCCTCTCTCAGATAGAGGCAGCAAGCGTGGGGGAAGTGGCTAGTCGAGTTGACTATCTGATAAGCATTTGCTTATCGGATAGTTGGCCAGTCACTTACATCCCTAGTTTTTATTGCACTGTTATTCTGGGTCGTGATTCCTGTTTAATCACTGCATGAGTTCTGTAAAATAAGGGGTTTCATTTCATAATAATTTTATAATCTACCCATGCTGCCATCATAAAAATGTTCACTGAAAATTTTTCGTCAAATGAAATAAAGCATATTTGAAACTAAATAGCTTAATTGTTTCTGGTTTTATTCCAAAATAGCCAGAGGTGTAATTTAAATTATGAAATAATTGCCTATACCTGCAATCCTTGCTCATGTGAGCATGCCTTATGGCTGTAATTTTCCAATGACTCTAAGGGAGAGAGGAAACCAACATCCATTCAGTTTAAATGGAATCAGTGCCTAAGTCCAGTTAACCTGTAAAAGCTTATTGATAACTTCACTCACCATGAAAAATTAAGCACATGCTTAAATAATGATAGCAGCAGAATTTTAAACTCTTTGGAAAATCTCATTTTCATAAATAATCACATTTAAGCAGTAACAGGCTGTGAATAGTGTTCCCTGTAAAATTGCATGGCAGCATAGTTTTACATGTGATTAATAAGCCCCACCCAATTAGAAGCTCAGGTCTCCATGCTGACTGTTTGGGAGGGGCTGATTAATCACCTGTGAAGCTGTGTTGCCCCCCAGTTTAGAGGGAACACTGGCTGTGACATTTCACTTTAAAAAGTTTGTGATATCTCTACAAAAATTTAATAGAGTTTAAATTTTTCAAGGGATGTATTTTTCTCCCAGTTCTCATAAAAACAGTCCAATTGTTGGATATAAAAAAAGTATAAAACTCCCTCTGAGAAAGAAAATATAATCTGACAAAATTTATCTCATACTGAATTTTTAAAGACCAAACATATTCTGGAAAACGTAAAAATGTTGATCCACCAGTTTTCCAAGGCAACTCCTGAAAAAACCCACATACTTTTCCTGCAAGAATATTGTGATGCAAGAAGTTAAATGTTTCAGTCACTAATTGCTGGTGAAATTATTCTGGAAACTTTCATGAGGTTCTCATTGGCAAAGATACCAATTCTGTAGATAGAAGCAGAATATCTGCTGTACAGGAGGTCTAGCTCGCTGACACACCTAACAATTTTGTTGTGATATCATTAACGGGAAATCTTTTTTAAATGTCAAGAAAAATATATATTGAAACTAGAATATAAAACTAAAGCAAAACATATAGGAGGTTTATTTAAAAGCATTCAGGTAAATGTTGACTGCAATTTTAAGACAAGAGGGTTTTCAAAATGTATTTACAGGGATTTAAGAGATGCTAAAATATTTCCATTTTAAGATTTCTAGTGATAACTTCACATGTTGATCAAGTGTATTAAGAAAGACCAAAACACAGATGAGTACTGAGTCAGAGAAAACCAATTCCATAGACTAATGGTACAATTATAATAGGCCCCAGCAGTGCTGCTATGGCTAAGTTTGACTTTTGCTTCCTATTAAAAAAAAGAGGGGTTTTTTTTAGAGAGACTCATAAATCAGCCATTTTAATTAACTTGTGGATTAAACCAGAAATACATGTTCTCAATCTGGGAGCCAATTATTATTAAGCAAGAAGGCCTGCTGCTGTTGAAGTAAAATCCATGGCTTTCCACACTTTCTCTGGCTTTGAGTGTTACAGAAGGCTATGAATCATTATGAATGCATAGAGACCTTAATGGACATATTGGGGACCCACATGGAGTTGACAGACTGTAATAACTCGTTAATCTGCCAACTGAAAGAATCCTCCAGGGCTATTTGAAACATGAAGTATACAAGATATGTTTTTTAAAATGCTGTAATTATGTATTTAGACAATAACCTACATTTACTCTGAAGGCGTGATTAGAGTCTATTGTGTTAGCTCTTATACATCCTCCACTATGTTTTTCTCTCCACCACCTTTTCTATGTTTCCTAAAGGCCTGATCCTAAAAGGTACTTAGCAGCCACTGCTCCCATTGACATCAGTGGGAGTTGTAGGCACTCAGCAGAGACCAAAGGATGTTGTATTACAAAGACTATGTCTAAACAATATTAAAACCACAAAGAGCTCAATACTGGGAGGTGATGAGTACCCTCCTCTTCTACTTGGAGTTGCATTTTGGAGTTTAGGGTACGCATTTCCTCACATCACCAGTACCAATTCAGAAAAATCTATACATCTGTAATTAAGGCTTAAAATGTATAAATAAGTGCTGCTCATTTGAACTGTACTGCACACTAGAACTGTAATTCTCACTTGCATCAATTGTACAGAATTAATGAAGAATAAAACCACAAAGACTTTTCATCCAACCACTATAGCTGGAATCTGAAATTCAGGTTTTCCCACTTTAATGTGTGGGAATTTATAAACAAAGATTTATAAATAAAGATTTCCATATATGATCATTGCCTAGATTGAATCATGTTAACAATGTCAAATTCAGGGCAGATTGCAAGAAACAGGAATGACATTCCCCCCAAACTTCCAGTTTATATCACAATAGAGCCACCAAATCGGTAACAAAATGAGCTTCTGTAGCACCACAGTAGGTAACAAGAAGCCAAAACACAGTCCCGCTTTAAGCATTTCATCCTCTGATTCCCATCCAGATAAATTAGTCTAATAGTACAACTTTTCATTGATACCTTACATGACCTACTTTGTATCAGATTTAGTGTAATTGTGAAACAGTGGTAGCAATGTTATCAATGGTCATATTCCTTTGTCATACAGAATCAGACCATGTATATTAATCTGCGTACAATGTGATCAGATTACACTTTTTAGTCATGAATTCATCCCTAACAAGTAATTTACATAGTAACTTGGTCTGCATTTGTGTTACATATACCAAAAATCAGACTGATGCAGAAAAGGTTAGAATGGCTTTGGCATTTAGCTTCCACAAAGATGTGAGTCTCACAAGTACATAAATAGGTAATTTCAAAAGATTTTGCATAATGAGAATATTATAAATTGGGTGCTTATGGAGGCCTCTTTGCTCCCATTCTACATATGCAGGTATCTGAGGTATGGGCATATGAATGAATATTTAGGGAAGAGGGAATGAGGCCAGAATGTTATGAATATCAATGCTGTTCTTAGCTTGGCTCAAGGTGTGAAGTATTGTGAAGGGTGGGTGGAGAAGCCAATGCCAACAGGGCTCTTAAGGAAACAATGCTGTCATGGGGATGCCATGCATCAACAGGCAGGGGCAATACAGCTATTGGATTTTCATCATGAAGCCTTTTAAGCTTAACATAGTATGGCTCCCAGTTTGGTAGGCCTGGTAAAATAATGGAAGGTGAAAACCTGGATGTGAGATTTATGTGATTTTGGGCTCCTCATTTTTTGTAGGTGTACATCACACTTGAGATTTGTTAGAGGGACCTGAGTCCTCAGAGGTTATAAACTCTACACTTTCTGAAGATGAATCTCCTTTAATGTACCTACAAATGGAAATATCCAAAATCATTAGTTATTTTTGCAAATCTAGGCCTTTGAGTTTAAATTGTAACCAGGGAGCCAATGAACTAACAGTGCACATTAGCACTCGAGTTTTAAGAATCCGAATAAAAACCAGAAAATTGTTTGTTCTCTTTTCAGGTGCAGAACTTCTTCAAACTCTCTTGATCTATGATGCTTCCCAGCTGCAACAGCCAGTTTCCAGCCTATTGAGTTAAATTATATTATTCTGAACAAGCCTAGTACATTTAGAATAGTGTAGAGTATTCAATGAGCGTCTTTCCTGTAGAACCCTCTAGAACTGCGGTGTCATGTAAAAATAACATTAATAAAGAAGAGTGGCCTGTTTGGGGGGCGTGCTGAGCCCTTGAAGTGAGTGAGAATTGCAGGCCTTGAAAATTAAGTCTCAAGAGCCATGAAATGTATGTTGTGCTTGTACACAGTGACAATGGGCTTTTGAAAATAGTCAATATGCAATTAACTCTTAAACTTTGTTTTCATTTATTAGGGCCATGAAAAGCCCATTTGTTTGACATCTTTGTGCTGATAGTCTCTGTTGTGTTAATTCATATCAATTATTATAAATCTCACCAGATTATGTTATCTAGATCTATTGAAAATAATTGTTCTTTTGCATGTTTTTTTAAATGAGAATACTTCTAAGCACATTTTTCAGAACAGAAAAATTAATTAAATGTGAAAAAGAAATGTGGGACTTTTTTGAGAGACTGCTTTTGCAGCATGCTAACTATAAGGGAGGAATTGTTTGTGTATAGGCTGTAAATGAAGAAAGTTATCATAAAATCAATGCTGCAAATAGACAGAAAGTCTGTGTAGCACCTAAAGAGTAAATGGTTACTGACTCTTAAAGAATGTGCAAATACTAGCTCAGGAAAGCAAGTATACCCAGAGCTTGAGGGAAACTGGAGAGAAAATATAAAGCAGAAGCAAAGGAGCAAGGGTTGGGTTGTAATTTGAAATATCAGGCATTTTTGCAGTTATCCAACAGAAAATAAGAGAAAAGCAGGAGTAAATACTGTGTACTAGCTACCTTTCCATGAAGAGCAAAGCAAATGAAAAAGTGAGAGACAAACAATAAGTTGGTGTCCCTGAAGAGAAAAGCCATTTTGCCACACAGACTAGTAAAATAGTGTCAAGTCCCACAAATGGTTAACAGTTTACCCACATTTTGCATCAAAGTCATCCCAGTAATCTTGCAATCATACATGGACATGTCATCAAAATTCCACAGCAAAATTCAAATATTAATATTTATTTAAACTGGGGCTGTAATCAATAATACAACTACTATATATTCTGAGAGTTAGTCTGTCTGGGTACGTCTAAACTACATGCCTCTGCCGACAAAGGGGCTGCCGACAAAGGGCTTTGATGTCGACAGGGGGAACGTCCAGACTAGCGCGCGAGCCGACAAACAGCTGATCAGCTGTTTGTCGGCTCAGCGCGGCAGCCATGTAAATGAAGCCGCGATCATTTAAATCGCGGCTTCATTTGCCTTTGCCTATGTGTCTAATCTACATGCCTCTGCCGACAGAGGCATGTAGTCTAGATACAGCTTCTATGAGTCTATCTGTAAGTCTGTTTGTTTAAGAACTCCTCCTAAATGGTAAGAGCCATGACCACCAAATTTGGTATGCAGCATCCTCTTATCATAACTAAGAGCAAGCTAAGTGTTTGGTGGGTCTAAGACAATGCAATGTGCCTGGAGTGGGATTGCTTCTCATAAAATGAAAAGGAAAGGCTCTGCTATACAGTGATCAAATGAAGTCAGGAGGGGATATGGGATGGAAAGCAAGCATAGTTATACCATGTAATGACCACAGGGGGCAGCAAAGAAGGGTTTGGTTGTGCCAGGAAAATGGGATGTGTCTGGAATGGAATTGCTTCTCATAAAACCATATAGAAAAGAGACCAAATCACCAAGCAGGTAAAAAGGGCTGGCTGGGAGTGTGCCACTCCAGCCTCCCCTGCAGGACTTCCCCATCCCTGACCCTTCCACCACCAGGCAGTTTTTAAGGAGGGCGGAGGGGCTGAAGGTCCCCTCTTATTCGTACTGAAACATTGCTGTCTGTTCTCCTTCATCAGGGAGCAAGGGAAAAGTGCAGTTTTCTACTTTCTTTACTTTGGTTGGGAAGTGCAGGTGTCAGATGAACCTGGACCTGCCCCAGCTGTGGTTAGGGAGGATGTGGGAGGCTGGAGCTCCCTCTCCCATTCGTATGGGAACATTTCTGGCTGTTACTCTTTGTCAGGGAATGAGGGAAAGTGCACAGTTTGCTGAATTCCTCACTTTGGCTAGGGAGCATTGTGAACAGATAAACGAGGACCTGCCTCAGCTGGCGGACTTGCATCCCTCCCCACCTGTGCCTGCTGGAGCTGCAGCAACTGTACATTTTCATTTTATTTTCCAATAAACAAAAATTAATTGAGTTAAGGACCCAAGCAATGGCAGGTTAATCTTCAAAAAATATATATTGTAGTGATCTCGAATATAAACCCCTGGAAACACAAAACAATAAAACAATGTAAATTCAAAGTTAATACTCTCATTCTGTCTTTAACTTACTCTCTGCTTAAATAAGCACAATATCATTACCACTAGTAGTGCCATGGGCAAATTCAATCAATCCAAGTCAGAGAAAGTGTTTGCAAAAATCAAATCAGTCCAAGAGTTCTCCTAAAAAAGGAAGTTTCCATTCCTTATTTTAAAATTTATTTTTTTTAAGTAACTCTCCCTCTCTCCTTTACTTTATAAACCTGAAAGGGGCATGAACAAGATGAGAATATATTAAGTGAAATAAAGGCAAATAAAGCAAGAGGGTATGCGAGCTTGACAGCCAGAGTCACTGTGTAGAGAGACAGATGAAGATAGGTATGCACTAGCAGACGATAGCTCACAGTTTGTTAGGCTGAGATATGCACTCTGTGTAAAAGGCGTGAATTAAGTAAAAGAAAATAGAAATTCAATTTCTGCTTGAGGTGGCTAGAGATTTTTAGTGGTGAGTCTTCAAAGAGGGATTTTTTCAGCTTGTGTATCATTAATCTTCGAGCTGCCATTCAGTTTCTAGATGACAGCTTTGGAAATTGGAGTGTAATGGGAAGAGCTAAGTTTAGGCATTTTTCATCGTCACAGAGACACTTAAGGAAATACATTTCCATAAGGACATGCAATAATGTAAGACATAGCTAATAGATTAACTGGGTGCAGAAAAATGGAAAAAGTGCTTATTGGGTAAAGTGAAGGTTAGAGCTGAGCAAAGGGAACTGCTAGATTAAAACAAAGACTAGAATTGCAAGGTATGGT